>NC_058031.1:13740087-14040087 GCF_019176455.1 Solea senegalensis | reverse complement strand
GTCTGGGTAAATAACCTGCACGGCATCTATCACCCTCACACTGTGCTTTTTCTACCCAGAATTGCAGATCTGCATCCTTTCTTTCTTTCTTTTCTTAGGAGGTCTATCAGTGTATTGCGCCATGCTTGTCTTGCAAGCGGAGCATATGTAATGTAAGCCCATACTGAATATTAATGCTGAGTTACTCTGTGTTACCAAGAGTGAGGCAAGGTCTCTGCAATACAATGCTTTCCAGAAACAATTTGCTCTCTGCTCCTTTGTTCAGAACTAATTTGCTTAATCTGAATTTATCACAGTGGCAAAGAAAATAATTTTGGGATCCCGTGAGCATCACGCGCTGCAAACTAAATTGTCTTCTTCAAGCATGTTAATCTTGCATCAAAACTCCAAATACGGCAGGATGTCAACCAGTGCTTATATGTGCAATGTAAATCATATCGTCATAGTCTCAGTTCCCAGAGGAGCGCCTCATTACACGTCCACTGATGTGCATTGGAATTAGTAATAAGTGGTGCTAATTGCCATGTAGGCAAATTTAGGTCCGGATGTGCCGGTGTACTTTCGAACAGAGACGTGTGCGCACAAGCAAATACACACGCAAACACAAACACGTGCACGTATATTAATTATCTTAGGTCCCAGCTGTGTGTGTGTGGGGCTGGTTTGTAGAAAGGCAACATGAGAGATTGCACTTTCCTTGAGATACTATGTTCATGCAACAAAGCCCTGATTCATCTTGTCCTCAGCTTCAGACTGCAACATTCTTAAGGGAACTAGCATTTGACCCTGAACACTGTAGAAGACAGGACAATTGAGGTCTCTCATTAAAGACAAGATCAATGACAAGATTTCTGCACTACTACCAGTACAATCTCAATTAGGGCAACAATTGAGGGGCTCTTTAAAATGAATGACTACACATTCCATTAGTAGATGAGGTCAGTCTTTCAGAGAAAAGGAAAACCTGGCTTGTTCTTTTCCAACAAGACTGATTGGAAGAAAGAGATTTGAGTACTACTACTGCTACTCCGTAAATGAAAGAATGTAGATTTGCTGTCAGCGGTAAGTTGTTGGTTTGTTTTGTTTTTTTCCAGTAACACAGTCTACCCCTGTCGTGAGTTGATGTACGATCCAAATTATCTTGGAGACAATATTTGAAGGTCGAAATTGGGTTTTGTGTTGCTTTAAATCTGTTCAGTATGCCAAGGCATTATCACGGCCAATTCATAGCCTCTATGCCAACAACATTAAAATGTTTGGGCAGCTTACCTGTCAGACACTCCACCAATGACAGCAGCAGAATAAGTTTCCATAGCAACTCCATTTTAATGGTCTCAGGTCAATACAATCTCACATCCAACCACAGGTGTGTAGAATCCTGGCTTTTTCCTTGGCAGCACTTTCACCGTTCATCTGCCAAATGAAACAAAACGAGGAAGAAAGCCATTACACACCCAGATACAGTCATATACAATGCAGTATGAAATATAAATTTGACAAGTTAATGACGAGCGTATGTTGGGAGCAAAAAGAAAAAAAGGTAATCGCATCTAATGTGTCACATTTAAACTGCTGATCACAGATATTGGGGTAGAATGTGCTCGAATGCATCTGTGGGAATAATCCAGGAACCGCTCCAGCTTGTACAGAAAATTATTTGTCCAAGCAAAACACTAGGAAAACACTGGTGCACAGCTTGTTTCAGTGTTCTTAACAGTGTATAATGAGGATCCTGTCCGCACGAGAAACATAGAGCAATCGCTTGCCTGTATTCAAACCTGCTGAGACAAAACAAAAAGCAAGCCGGTTGTCAGACACATCCCTCGCATGTAATAAAGCACTGTCCTGGCTCCTTGAGTTCATCTGAGCTGGGGGCTGGGGGGGGGGGATTATGTATTTCTGACATTAATAGCTGAATGTATGCCGCAGAAAGCCATCTTGAGTCCCATGGGAGACTCACACAATTGATTTTTCTCAAGGAATAAACTGCAATTTATCCCAGCTTACACTCAAATGAAGTCTCAGGAAAAAAAGATGTGACGTCATAATGAGACATGCTCCCGCTGTCGCCGATAAATGGCGCCGCGCTTATTTGTCCCAAACGGCCGTGAGTTCAAGCAGCAGATACATGTTTGCATATGATCGGCTGGTTACGGGGTGGAAAGAGACGGAGAGAGGAAATTAGCCATTGTCCCCGCTCAAACTTGGTACATTTAACTGACTGATGGCACCGTGTCCCCTGACTGCATATCACCAGCATGCTGAAATAAATCAGGCAAATAAATAACAACATATAGTATAGTCTATCAAAGGAGAAGTGCCAAAAAGAAGCAGGGACAACAGAATGATTGCAGTTTCGTAGTTTCTCAGTCGTCTGCATGCCTCTTCATTTTTGCCCCCACTGAAAGGCATGATGGAGCATCCTGATGCTTATGTGAATACATCAGCTGCGTGCCTGACACACTCGCCTACACTCCGCTCCCTTCTGCATGTACTAAACCATTAAAGGCAACATTTTCCCCCTTTAAATCTCATTATGGAGATTGGGTTTAGAGTGTCATCTTAGTTCAAACTTAACTTGCAATTATTAGGATGCAAATGCAGTTATGAGTAAATGTTGGCTTTTAATAAAATCCCTTCTTGTTGCTCCTGGATATATTTGGAGTGCTCCTCCTTTGAGGGAATAATTGTGCAATACGCAATGAATTAATTACTCCAAAGAGAAGCGTAGATACGTCGCTGAAACTTTATATTCCAACCTCACACCCATGCCATATTATTTAACTGTTTTATTAGAGCTGCGAAGGTTGTACGATTCATCGATTAATAATCGATTACTAAACTATTTTCTGATTTTTCAGCTTCTTAAATGTGAATGTGTTCTGGTTTCTTTGCTTCATATGACAAAGAAATCATTAACACCAACAACGGTAGTTGCAGCTCTACTGTATATTGTAGCCAAATCATCACGACGATAACATAGGAAATACACTTCATGTTAGAGACGGGAGTGTCAATGCAATTGCTCCATGCTCTTTACACTTGGCATTAAAAAAAAAACAGTACGTCACTGCTTCTAAGAGATCGGCACTATCTATATCCGTTGTCTATTTTCTTTCTATAACATATTTTTTTTCTGTCAATACACCACATCCAGTATTGATTTCCCTGTCCCTGTTATGTACTTATAGCAACAGGACACATTAGCATTCCCACTATAAAACTTCTGTGATAAAAAGGGGTTTCAGATTCCCTCTGCGAGTGGTTTGAGTGATTGGATCCCTATGGCCCCGTTTAAACCTGGTATCAACATTTGTCACAGGTCATTTAATCCCAAGTGGACCGCCCTGAGAACGAACAGATGTGATATCACCCGAGAAACAGTGAGATCTGATCGTTCAGACCACATTTGGACGTGTTGTGGGACACACTTTGGTCTTCTTTCAGCAAGGACTGCCTATTCGACTGACGACCTCAGAACTGCCAGGTATAGTGAGCCGAAAGTATTTAACACTTCTCAAAGTTTCCCATCCACTCTTCAATAACCAACCTCGTGATATCACAGTCTGATACACGTCTGTCCTCAGTGAGGAGGACTTTTCACACCTGGTATTAAAATGCATCCTGGATTCATCTCCTGAGACGACATATGATTAGATCTTGGTGTCCTCTGTGTTTACTTAAATACACACTGGTGTCAAGACTGTTTGCAAGATCAAAATTATGTTTTTAACAAGTCTGAGTGTACAGATGTGGCCCCTGCCAGCCTGTGTGTGTGTGTGTGTGTTTGTGTGACCGACAGAGAGGGACCACAAAAAAAACAGACAAGCTGAGTGAATCAAAAGTAGCCTCGAAAATGTGAAAATGTTTTAACCATTACAAAAAAAAAAATCATATGGGGATCAGAGGAAAATATTGTGGTAATGGATTCAAACGCATCCATGTATAAGTGTGGGGGGAAAAAATGTCTGCCTTGAGGTCAGATTGCATTTTTGCATGTTCGGGAATGCAAATGTCTCCTCCGGTAATACCAAGCCTGCATGGGGCCTTAGGTTTCTTGGATCATATCAGACTTTTTTTCCTTTTCTGACAAATCCAACCCAGTGATTTTGACCAGTATCAGACGGATACTGAATATTGCATTTCTCTCTCGGATACACATAAACAACACATTCAAAATGAATTGATCTGTGTTGGGTAAGAGACCTTACCACAAGTGGTTACTGAGGAGATTAGGCAAGATCATATCACCTTAGTCAGACGTTAATCAGGTCAGAACAGAACCAGTGAGTCCTGGTGCTAGTGTAGACACACTTGTATTTAGTATTTAGTTGTGCCAGATGTATGTAAATGTCAGAAACGATGGCCATCTAAAAATGATATATGCCGTCTCTTTAGCACAACCAGCCAAGACGTCAAGACAGTGTGGATTTCTGAGACACCCCACTAATAAACGCAGGTATCTGTTGGCCTCTATCAGCAGTCTCTTGATCTCTGTTACTCACATGCCCTGAGACATGAGGAATCAGACAGAAGGGTTAGTGGGGGGATAAAACACAGCCGTTTGATCCAAAGGAGCTCAGCACTAACATGATGGCTTGGGGAGTCAGGAGTGTCCATGGCAGCGTCAGACTTCCTCTTCTGTATAAATTAATTACTCCTGTGACCTTAAGTGGTAGTGACAGGGCCAATGGCTTACTTTCATCCCAAATTGATTCTCTCATTTGTTTGCTGTATCTGATGAAAGTTAATGACGGGAAAGGCTTCAAACTTCTTCTTTTTTTTTTTCTTTTCAAGTTCACCGCTTTCATGTGTCTCTGCAAAAAAAAAATAAAAATCAGCGGTTGAAAAATGGAAAAATGAACCAAGGCTGGGGCGACAGTCCTGGCCTAAACATTTCCAGACTCAATTTGAATAAAGTCCACTGCATTTAAATGAAACACTACATGCATGAATTCAGCGTGTCATAAATGCAGAGGACATAATTAATTCAAGGATTCAGTGCATTGAATGAAACAGATTCACATAATGTCATTCTGTCTGGTAAATGATTTAACCTCTGCTGACCTTGTGAGGATCATTCCGCATACAACATTATCCTTGTCAAGTGCCTCATATAATGCAATGGAACTAACACATCAATAGAGGCAGTAAACGATTCTGCCCCCATTCAAATGCTTTGACAAGTTTAATAAGTGAAGCTAGTAAAAAGCTTGTGATTGATGCTCAAAGTTCAAAACATTTTCATTAAATCCAAGGTGATGAAAGGAGATTCAGCAAAAATGTGAAGTGCTGTTGAGATTAATATCTGACTCTGTGATCTGTAGGTAAAATCTTCAATTAATATTTCCATTTTAAAGGAATTAGGTTGAAATACCCCAAATGTCAAATTAACATGATAATCAACCTCTCATGACAATGAGGTCTACGTGAAGACATCAAGACTGGCACATTTTACATGGAGATTTATCTTTGGAGAATAATCCACAAAACTTAATAAATTAAACCAATCTACTCAGCAGCCACAATGGCAAGCATTTGCTTTTTCAGGCATCGCTTCTTTTCTGTGTTTTATATCATTATTAATTAAATACCAGTAAAGCAAGGTCTTTCACACTATATGAAATTGTGATGTGCATTTTTCATGAATTTATTACTTTGTAAGTGTGTCAATCGAGGCCTCCGACTTGATGTTATTTATTATTTACTAGACTTTTTTTTGTGATTAATCACTTGACAAAAAGCTCAGTAAAAGAGTAACTGACTATCTGATATTTCCATATTTAAAAGTTACTGGCATGTAAGACAGGGGAAAGCAGAAAATCCACACATTTGAGAAGCTAAAATTGTGAAATAATATAACTTTTTCTTTTTTAATTTTATCAAAATAGTTTTAGGTTCATTTTCTGTCAATGAACGAATCAGTTAATCGGCTAATTTCAGAACTTGTGCATTTCCCAGTGCTTGAAATTGAAAGAATCACATGGAACCTGTACCATAAATTGCAGCAGCAGTAAGCTTGGCTGTTCAATCAGCCCGTTCTTATTCCAGAAGTGTCATATACCGCCACACTGTCACGTTCCATGGATGCACACAGTATCCTACTGCCGCATTTAGCTGCTCTAAGTGTCTAAATGTGGTGGCCATTTAACGACAAGGGAAGTATATACTCTATTATATGTAATTCTTTGTGATTTATTATTGGTCATGGACAAGTTGATGATGCAAAGAGTGAACATCCACTAAGCCTAAGCCTGGACATTTGTCCTCACCCTAACCTCAGTCCTTTTCTTGACCCGAACCCCAGCCTCATTCTCTGACTTTCATTTTACCCGCTAACCCATTGGGTTTACATTGGAGTCAATTGAAAGCCTGGCATGTCTGCGTCTGGCAGGCGATGCCAAGGGATGTAACAGAGCAGTGAATATGATGCTCTCGGGATAAGAACAGGTTGGTAAAACCAAGCACTTGATGTTATTTGATTTTTGAGGAAATGCAGCTGCTTTGAGGGCGGCATCAGAATTGAGGAGACAAAGCGCCCCTTCAAATTTCAGTGTTGTCAAAGTGACACCTCTGTTCCTCTTCCTCTCTGACAGTGCCAGCTGGAGTGGATAAACCACAGATTTTAGTTCAGTCAGCCTCAGAAGCTGACAGCAGTGGCAGCCGATTCGACCCTCTCCGCTACACCCGATCTCTCTGCTGCCATCAATTTTTCAGGACTCAAAAAATGTATTAATAGAAGGGTACTGCAGGTCCCTTTGTTGAAGAGTCCAGATGAAGATAAAATTCACACTAAAATGCACAAGCAGCCCTCACATACTCACACACACATCCACTTCGCTCCGAGCTCTGAATCATGAATGAGACCAGACTCCCACACTGCGCAGGGACGAGACCAGACCAGGAAAAATAGCATACAATGCTGCATCTTTAATCACCTGAGCCTTGACTTAACTTGATCCGCTGACACCAGCTCAATCACTGTTTTCCATGTGAGGCTTAGCTCACTGCTCTGAAGGCCTCCAGTCATCTAAAATTAATTTCCTGGTAGTGCTCAAGTTAAGACTACTGGTAGTAGAGAATGGCAAATTTCTCTCTAATCCTGCAAGCAGCTGTTGAAGAGAGGCAGAGATAATAATCACAGATCAATTAAATGACGGCTTTAGATCCTTTGAGAATAAATAATTCAATAATTTAACCAAAATGCATCCATTGTGCACAGCAGTCCGAAAAGCAATATGATTATTGTTTTCTTATTATTTTTACTTATTTTGGCAGAGAGTTAAAATAATGGTTTGATAAAAAGAAAAAAAAAAGCTGGTATTAAATACATGTTAAATTGGTGGAAAAACAGGATTGTACCCTTCAGTAAAATGTATACATGAAAGGACTGACTATCATTTCAAAGGTGTTTTGAAGTTGCAAGTTCAAATGTACTTTTCAAGTTCCACACAGATAAACAAATTGAAAAGAAGAATAAATAACAAAACTGCACTTCCTCTCCCACCCCACCACCCACCCCCCTTTACAGCTATAACCAACAGGCTCAAAAGTTCTGGGCTGACAATTTGTGTGCCAACCCATCCCCCGCCCCCCCTCCTCGCAAATGGCACACACTACGGCACACACTATAGAAGTCACAGAAGTGCCAGCGTATTCCCCAGACCCAGACTCCACCTCGGATAGAGACAAAGAGACTAATGGTGTTTTGATCTAAGCACACAAGCCGCAGGCATGACATAACACATGCCAGCTTCCTCATTTCTCCACACTGCACCAGGGGCACTCCAAGGAAAGGCTCCTCCCCTTCTCCCTTGTGATCAAGAACAAGTGAGGACGTTGAAAGGTTCTGCCTGCTTGCACACACATGCGCCACGCTTTAACATAAACTCCATATGGTAACAATGCACATAATATAAAGTTGAACGTGTCAGAAATTACTTTCCAAACTTACTTTTTCTACAAATTTCATTAACCTCAGGGAATGTACTCATTATATTTTCATTACAAATAACCTTTGACTGGAAGGTCCTACATATATATATATATATATACACACACACATTTTAATCACTTGTGGCAGTATATATTAGAGTATTTGTCTTGTGTCTGATGCTGGGCATATGACTTTCAGTTAAATACTGTATATTTGCAGTATGTCTTTACTGCAACACTCACTGAACTCAACAAATTGTGGGATGTAATATCAGGTCCTGAGTGGAGAAAAGGTCAAACTTTTAGTGAGCAGCTGATTATACAACCTTTAAGAGCCCTAATTACAAAATTGTTAACATGCATAAAGTATATAATCAAGTAAACATGTTTTTTCTCCTGCATTTGTTATCTCACATTAATGCTTTCATTTCAAAACGAAGGGTTCTTGTCTGCATGCTTGGACACTCATGCATACCATTAATCATTTCCCAGCGTCACCACCACAGCACGTACTACTACAAAATGAGTCTATGAATATACAAATTGCACGGCAGTAAATTACAATACATACATTCCAGTCGTTCCAGGATGAGAGGGAATCATTGAACGTGATGATTCTCTGCCTGCAGAAAATTGTGTTTATGGATGGACACGTCTCTGAGGACGCCACTGACTCAAAAAAAAAGAGGAGGAGGAGGTTCCCCACATTAACTTTTTAGTTTCCCACTGAGTGAGCAGTGCCTGGTGTGCATAACAAAATGCGAAATACACACAAAATAGTTGAGTGCCTGGGTGTCATTCAGTTGACAGTACAAATCCGGGTTGTTGATTTTAATGACCAAGTCAATACTGGTTCATATTTGCATCTCTGCTGTTCAGCTACAACATACATGACTGTGACGAGTCAAATTTTAGTCTCTCCGTCACTGTCAAAGATTATGATGAACAAAGACCTGGTTTCTTGTTGTAAGCTGCAACACAATACTTAAGCACATCATTGTGCACTCAATTTGGCCTGCACCAGTACATCTCCAGTACATGTATTGTTTTGTTTTCCCCCTTACAGAGCATTTAGTGGGGCACCGTGAACCTCATTTTCCACCCTCCTCTTTTTGTGCCAGTGACATCATCAGAAGTGTGTCCAACCATAAACACACTTCCCCAAGGACATGTGTAGTAGCTCTACTATCCCAGCCACTTGAACACAAAAGGTAAGAGGAGTAACTTCACTCCAGAGTAGTCTTTAGTGGTGGGAATTAAAGCGTAGCATTGGGTAGTTACGTCCAAAGAACATCCAGCTGGCACACTGTCAGCACGAAACTGAAGACAGTGCTTACAACCCTGATGTGATGTGCCTGCAAAGGCGGAAGGCAGATGAGGCTGAATGCAAACATTTGGCCACGGGGAAGTGCTTATACTAGTCAGAGGAACCACATCTAATTTACTTAATAGCAGAATGCAGAATGTGCAAGGAAGCTCCCTCTCACACATATGGACACGAGATTTCACAAGAGTAACTATTCACAGCGGAGTCGCACGAACGCAGACGGACTTAAGACAATCTGAATGGCAATTAAGCAAATTGCAATCAAGGACAGTGAGAGATGATGATGTGACTGGACTGAGTCCAACCCCGCAGTTGATCACTGATGACAGATGAGTTCTGCCTGAGGTTTTAAATGAGCTGGGGTTGTTAGGTGGATGTGGCTCCACTTAAAGAGGAAAAGGTGTGTGGAGTAAGTGATGCCCAAGGCAATTAGTATGTTAGTATCTCTTAACTCCAGTGGGGACTGTATCACTGGGATTTCAAACGTGTGAGTTTTTAATAACTGGCGCATGGCCATAAGGGCATTTATTTATTTATTTATTAGGGTTTGAGCACAAGGTGCGTATTTATTTATTTATTTATGTATTTAATTAATTAATTAATTAATTATTTGTTTATTTATTTGACCAGCAATCATTTTAAGATTAATATCTGGTTTAATTTTTTAAAAATAAATTTGACCTGTTCAACATAGTACACAATATTCTTGTGTCCATTCACAACATATTTATATGCTAGACATGGTGCATTGCCTATAGTGTAGTGTTTGGATGTATAGACAGATAAGATGCTGATATTCTGACTTTAATTATGACTTAATAAAACATTTAACTGTAATTATCTCCTGCCTTGATTGGAAGTTTGTTTTAACTGAGAGGCGAGTGAACAGTGTGAACATAATAAAGAAAAATAATAATGAATTAGTGGCTGGAGAAAGCAAGTATGGACAATATTGGAATTTATTTACCTGAGATTGTCGCCTGCGGTGTTGGCTGGTGTTTATCCCTTCTCGCAGATCCATGTTACTCCGCGCATCTCCTCACTCCTTCTGCCCAACAGTCCCCAGCATGTAGACGGCGCCCGTGAAGTTCAGTTCTCTCAGGTGCGGACGTCGATTCCGCGTAAATACACACAAACCTCCCGCCGAATCTGCATTAAGTGAAAAAGCCGTCTTTAGAGGAGACTATCCCACCGTACCCTCGACGTCTTCAGTGTCCGGGGTGAGTGGTTGTCGGCAGCACCGCTCCTCTGCTCCTCTCTCCAGACTCCCGCGGCTCATTCACTCAGGCTGTTCCCCGCTCTACCTCCACCGCTGCCGGGCTCACACACGAATAAAGACTGCTACGGTTGTCTAATTCTCAAACACGTAACTGTGCGGTTTAAAGTAGTTTCGTTTTTTTTCTCCCTACACCTCACGGTGTTACTAAATGTAAACGTTGGGAACAGAAAGTGTTCTTGTGGTCTGGCGTCGCTGTTTCTGAATGAATGAGGCTCCTGCTCGTTCGCGGGATGTCAGGACTAGTTGCCCGCGCGGGGCGGCGGCAGAAGTGGCATGTGGGGCATGAGAGTGGGAGACAGGCTACAGTAGTATGTATTTATTTATTTATCTAAATGTACGGAATTAGGGCCGCAAGTAAAACATAAAAATACAAAATGAGAGAAAGAAAGAAAGAAAAAAACAGCATGAATTCTGAGATTAAAATCTTAGCAAATTAGCAAAGAAAAAGTCAGTATTCTGAGAATGTTTGAGAGAAAAACCTTAATCCTCATGTCCTAATAATCCTTCTACTTCGGTAGAAATTGAAGCAACACTATGCAGCGCCCAACTTTTGGTGATTTTTATTGTGGTTGATTTTGTTACTCTTCTGTGTTCTTCGTCTGAAAACGGACTCTGTCAAGCAATACTATCAGAACTGACAAACCCCCAAAATACACTAGTTGCAGAATGGGTTGCGCTGCACTCTGATCCGCACAGCTCCACCAATTTACACTGCTTGCGTCTCACGTCCCTCCGCTTCCATGTGGCTGGACAACTGGAGTCGTGAGACTAGGTTTTCTCGCGGTACTTCTCGCACAGAATATACATGTATATGTTGTAAACACAACAAACAGAGCAGTATTTCTACCGACCGAAGAAACAGGTGTATACATTGGCACAGGTGGGGGCAAAAAGCATTTAATTCCATAGACATTTTGAACAACTTTTAGAATGCACTTCTAAAATTTATACTGGTTACTTTATTTTCTGTTTTTTATGAACTTTTATTTTGAAATCAGTATTCATTCCTGTGCTAATTCAAGCACTTTCCCGCACCTGATGCCAATTTACCTCTCTGTATTTAAGCTCCTCTGTCACAACCTGTCAGATTGTCTTTGTTGCCCCTGTGTGCATTGCTTTTCTCGTGTTCTGTGCGTTCATGTTTTGACTCTCTTTGTGCTCCCAGGTTTTGTGGATTTTACCTTGCCCTTGTATGTTTTTGGTCATCTGGATTTATGGGACGGCTGGACTGTATTTTTTTGATTGCTACCTGCTTCCACTGCAGTAAAGTGAGTCTGAACTTTTAACAACTGTGTGTGGTGTGTTGTCTTCTCTGCACCTGAGTCGCACCTGTGTCTCTGGCCTTGTTGTGTGTGGAGTAATGTCATCTCAGAGCAAGAAGGTCACCAGATTGTTTCCTGGTTCAGCCAAGGTCTTGTTCTGTGTGGAGTTTGCATGCTCTCGCCCGTGTGTGCATGGGTTTTCTCCGGCAAATCCGGTTTCCTGCCACAGTTAGGGGTTAGGGTAAGGGGTAAGGGGTTAGGGTAGGGTTAGTGTAAGGGTTAGGGTAAGGGTTAGGGTTAGGGTAAGGGTTGGGGGGTTGGGGTTAGAGGTTATGGAGGGTCCATTTTATGTACAGGCCTACCCCAGTTAGGGGTTAGGGTAGGGTAAGGGTTAGGGTAAGGGTAGGGGTTAGGTAAGGGTTAGGGTAAAGGGTTAGGGTAAGGGTAAGGGTAGGGTAAGGGTTAGGGTTAGGGCTAGGTAACCGAGGTTAATTGAACACTCTAAATTGATCATAGGTGTGAAAATGAAAGTGAATTATTGTTCATCTCTGTCTGTTGAGATTGGCTCCAGCTCCACCGCAATGCTCGTGAGGGATAAAGCAAGAATGAATGAATTTATGAATTAATTAACTTTTCCTGCGTGCTCCAGAGCTCTATTCTGTAGATCTACCCCTTGCGTTGCCAAGCACGCACTCACAATAATACTAATAATACTAATACTAATAATAATAATAATAATTATTAAATTTTTTCATCATTATCTCTACTTAAAAAGGTGGAGATAGTAGCTCCACCTTTAACTCAGGGTTTCTTATGCATGCATATGAGCACTGGCTCATAATCAACTCATAATGTTGAGTGGGATTTACGAGAATCAACTTGTGTTTGAGCAAATGGGAGAGTGATGATTGCAGAAGAAATTAATAAACGCCCTGCTGTGTCTTGGAAAGGCGAAGAGAGAGAGAGAGAGAGAATTTGGATTTGAACATTAAATATTACTTAGCCACACATGCACATAGCTACTTATGGCACATCAAAACTCTGAGCAGCACATCATGGTAGAGCAACTGTAAACAACACAGAGAAGGACTGAATGTTGATTTTTTTTTATATATATATATATTCTCAGGACCTGAGAGGTCAGTTTTACAACAATATTTTTCTTCCAAATAAAATGAACTGCATTTCACATTGTGCGGTTTTACTTTTTTCTGTGCTCCGGCCCATGAGACAATGAGTTTTCATTGTTGTTTGAAGGATGCCATTTCAATAAATGATAAATGCTTGTCCTTAGACAGTAAGTGAGATGCTGAATCGCATTACTCAAAGCTGCCAGGAGTCAGAACATGTATTTTCAGGTATTTTCAAGGCCATCTCAGTGAGAGTAAGAGAAGGCGGATAAGTCTCTGCAGTTAGCACACTGGCTGCCAAATGCTCTTTTAGACGCATGTGAAATAACTTCTTAAATAAACTTAATTTTGAATGTGCTTGATGTGTAAATAAATGTTTTTCTTTCTTTCAAAAGAGGAACTGATGAAGCACTTTTAAGCCACGTATCCCTGTTCTCCTCACTTTTGTGTATCATCTGTCTTCATCTGGCCTGTGGTGTGTGTGTGTGTGTCCTGTCACCTCACCTGCACACCAGTGTCTTAACAGCAAATGCACTGATCTTGTTTACACACCAATCGGCCATTACACTAAAAAAGACAGGTTTCAGTGTTGTACAGTATATTAGATTCTTCTTCTTAAAGCTTCCCCCTTTAGGGGGTCGCTACAGCATCCATCTTGCCCCATCCCACGTGTCCTCCTCTGTTATACCAACTGTCCTCATTTCCTCTTTCACAACATCCACAAACCCTCTCTGTGGTCTTCCTATTTTCCTCTTGCCTGGCAGCGCCATCCTCGATATCCTTTGTCCAGTATAATCACTATTCCTTCTCATGCATGTGACCAAATCGTCTCAACCTTAACTCTCTTACTTTATCTCCAAACCGTTCAACCTGAGCTGTCCTTCGAATATGCTAATTTCTAATCCTATCCATCCTGGTCACCTCCAACCAAAATCTCAGCATCTTCAGCTCTGTCATCTCCAGCTCCACCTCCTCCTGTCTTTTAGACAGTGCCACTGTCTCTAAGCCATACATCATAGCAGGCCATCATCCCTGACACTCTCCCTCTACTCCACCCTTCCTGCACTCTCTTCTTCACCTCTCTTGTGCACTGTGAATGGCTTTGGATGGCTGACCGCAGGTATTTAAACTCATCCACTTTCTCTACTTGTGCTCCTTGCATCTTGACTGTCCCGCGTCTCACTGTCATTCACAAAGTATTCCATGTTGTACTAGATTAGTGGAGATGTTTAGGCCATGAAGCCATATGATACAGAAAAGAATAGATGTGCTCCTCATATTTACACTATTCTCAAAGTGAATGCAAAATTCAAAACATTTGTATTGAAGTGGTTTGTTACCTCATTGTGCTACTGTGGATATCAAAATGAATTAAATACAATTTTAAAAAAAATCATTCTTTTTATCCTTTATCTATAAATATCATAGAGCTACATTGTTGTGGACTTTCAACTCTAATATCCTGAAACGGCTACAAAGCAGAGTGTTGCAGCGATACAATGGTTCCTCAGTGAATGGTCAGACTGACAAATCAAAGGCAGTTATAATCCTCAAGCTGCAAACACAGGTGTAGCGGGCTTGTGGGCTTTTTCCTGTCCAGTTTTTTTTTTCATTTATATTGTCTGGAGGGTCATGTGGAAATGTAAGTGTCACTTTGGACATTTTACCAGAGATTTTCCATGTCAGGTCTCTTGTGAAATTCCTGAAAAATGTCCACATGAGTCCACACAGCAAGGAAATCTCTGGAAAGCTCACAGTAAATAGGCGAGAGGGCAAGTGTGCTGCTTGACCCTGATGCCACCTCTGACCTGAACGTCTAAGAAATGCTCCTGCTGGTGAGAACTCTGTGGTGTAAACAGACGTCAGACGTCTGAACTTCTAACGTGTGGAACACGTCAGTCCATAATTGGTTTCTTAATCACTTTCTTTTAATCTTGTTTGTTTTTAGGCTTTCTAGATGTCCTGATACCATCACTAAACGAGGTTGCCTGGAAAAAGAGAAGAAAAAAGTCCCTCGCAATACTATAATAACCTAGAGCAATCATTTTGTTTGGACCAAATGGCCTGATGCTCCAGCGCGCCTGTCATTCGACGATCAGCCTACCTGCATGGTTCATTATGACTTGTTTGTTTTTTTTCTTCCAGGTGATTCAGCGATCCCCTCTCCTCCACTCAGCCTCTAGCAGATATCAGACAGTCTGTGTTTTTGTGCTTTGAAGTTTTAATGACAGAGCAGACAGCAGGAGGTGGGATACTTACAATAAAATCAGTGTCAGCCTTTTCCTCTGCGATGAGTTTTGATAGAGAAACTCGCCGTTCAATAGAACATAACACGGTGCCAACATTCGAAAATATTTCCACGAGACGACTTAATTGTTCATAGTTTTTTTAAATGTTTAAGGGAATTTGATATTGATTTATGACTCCTGACTTCATGGAGCATATTGTGTGAGTTGGAGTTATCTCAGGGAAAATCATGACGTTCGGGGCATTCTTTCTAAACTCCAGCATTCACTTGCCGTGCAACAATGACGGTCTTGCCGAATCATTTAACCTCGAGCCAATCAGTCTTCTCACTTAGAAAAGCTGAGCAATTGAACCATGAAATGGAGGTAGTTGTTCGTGTGACAGGGAGTTCCAACCCCAGACTACCTTAAGATTAATCAGTTATTGGTATTTCAAATGTCCAGCAAATGTTGAGAGGACTCTTTATCAAAATCGTGTCATTGCCGTCGGCTTTCTGGCCGCTTTGTGACAACACCAACAAAAAATGCTTTGGTTTTGAGTGTTTTTCTTTGATTATTTTGTGCATATTAATCTCTTGACATGTACAAAGACCAACCATTTTTAGATACTTCCTGCGTGGGAGTCAAATCATTAATGTGTTAATTTATTTCACCTACACATAATTAGTTAGGGTAAAAGGTTAAAATGAATAGGAACAGATTATTCATTATTGTATTGCATTGACTTACAGTAGATGTACTGCTTTTGATTGTCGTCATTTCTGAGCTTTAAAATAAATCTCAGATTTGACTGTTCAAGGTCATCTTCCTGTTTGTTTGTTTTTTGTTTTTATTACCATCATTTGTAGAATAATTGTAATCACACATTGGCTTTATCTTTACCACACAAGCTGTAGGCTGACAGAGAGAAAAAAATTAACTTGGCTTTCATTTCAATTAGGTTTGGAAAAAGAAATCCTTGTCAGAAGGTGTGTTGTACCTGCCCACACACAGAGGGAGTGAGGAAAAACCTAAGCACCAAGTATTTCAGGATGTCTGCTCTGAGATTTAGAGAGTGATATGATTTAGCTTTCATATGCTTTGTCTCAAGCTCACTTCTGCAGTGGCAGCAAATGTGACTATATGTCTCTCCTGTCTAATGAATAATGCACACTAAGAAACCCTGAGTTATCCAAAACCAAGTCCCTCTCATCCCTGTTTGAGTGCATTGATTTCCTTGCTCTCACCAGCATCTGCAGAGGCTCAAAGGCTGCTCCTGTGTGTGGGATAAAAGGATAAAAGAATAACAACATGGCAAGCATCAAGCTTCTAGTGCACTTGTGGAGTTCACTACCTGGTGCTCAGATGAAAATTGAGGCCACTTCATAACCGTACTTATGATTTCTGTGTTTAGAAAACCAGTTAAACGGATCTGTGGCATATGCTAACGTTGTAGTGATTAGCCTCAAAAATGACATTTAGCCCCAGATGAGGCCTACTGTATTTCAAAGCGAGCGCCTGCAACAAACTGAGCAATTTCATTAACAAAAGATGCCAAAAACAACCTCTGTTCTAGCAGAAACCATTTCTCTTTTACTCCACAATAAGCAACAGTTCTCACCCAAGAGAAATGAGTATATGCAATGCATCTATTTTAATCATAGCATAGTATTTAACTTACACATGAATTCAGCTGTGCACCTTTTACTGTAGTGTCCTGAGTGCAATTGATCTGGGTCCACTGGGAGTAGCAACATGACGTGATTTCTCTGTGAATGTTCAACATGATATTAGAAGTGACTTGTCTCATAATGTAACGAGGCCACAGATGATGTTTCTTCGCTCCATGACAAACACATTAAAAGTCAACAAATGACTTGTGGCCGTACAGAAAAGCCCAAAGACACCAAGGGAACACAATGTATTATAGGTTATAGACAATAGTTTTCAAAATTCAAGGTCCTTCCACTGTCACCATCTGTCCCATATTTAACAATTTCAGATTAAATCAGTATTAATCTTCTACCGAGCAAAAGGGACTTTCCTCCCATTCAAATAAACCAATCCAATTTGATAAGGAGCCAGACTATTTGGATAAGTGTGGCGAACAAATCAGCACGTGATACTCTCGTGGAGATTGTCTATTTTCTCTTTATCCTTAATTGCTTTAAGGATTTATTGTGGTAAAATGTAAATTTTGTGGATTCCGATCGCTGCCAGGGACACGCCATTTCAGAAAGGCTTGCTGAATACTCAAATGAATCCAATATCAAAAGGCCACAGAAGCTGCAGAGTAGAAGAACATCCCCTCTCGAGTCAAATTATAGGAATCAAAAAAATGATGAGTGGCCCCCAGTTACGCCCCATATAAATTCAACTGAATGGAACATTTTTCACCGTGTTGCAAAACATATAGGAATCAATATTTAATCTGCACCAAATATTGGACAATGCACAAAAGAGCCTGAGATACTAAATGTTTGACAGATACAGTGGTTTGGTGTCACTAGACTCAGCTTTTAGAAACGTTTAGAATTAAACTTTGTGTCATCAGTGCTGCATTAGGAGGATTTGAGGAAACCACACTATGAAACCAGGTCCCACAAACATCAGCAGGCCACAGAGCCGTGTGTTTCGTTTGACAGTGACTACACTTTTTTAATTGACAAATAAGAATTTGCAGGGGATAAGAAATGCATTTTGTGTCCCAGACTAGGTCTGGTATCTTGTTGAAGGTGACCTCAGCCTTAAAGAGAACAACAAATTTGCATGACATTGGAGCAACTGTGCTTTTGATCAAGATGGCTCTCTGAGTGTGTGTGTGTGTGTGTGTGTGTGTGTTTTCACAGTTCACAGTCTGAGGGACATGTCTTGTGCTTGTTCTAATAGGCTTTGCTCCAGTGAATGCAGGGCTTACAGGTGTACCCATTCCTATGCACACGCACACACAGAGCACAGTCACATTAGCTTTCAGAAGTCACCTCACCTTTCTACGTACTTTGCATGCCAGTTAGTTCGTCCCCGCCTCTAAAGAGAGGCTTTTTCTTATCACGAATCAGGGCCTTTTATTGAACAGAATTATTTGCCTTGAGAGAGAGAGCTGAAAGGCAAAAAAGGGAGAAAATTCTGTTATTGTTTGCAGTTTCACTCAAGACATGTCATTGATTATATTATTAATTTTATTGATCATTTTAGTGGAAAATCAGCAAAGCAGCGCTAATGAAAGCAGTGAACTCGCACATTGTGCTGAGTGGTTAGAAAATATAGACTTTACCGAAAAAATTATAATGTATAGTTCATGCTTTTTGATCCACGTGGATCTGCATGAGTTACCACTTTCCCTTTTTGGACTTTTCAGAGAGACAGTATATCATGAGCACTCTATACTGTGTGGGACATCTCAGCCTGAGCACATGAAAGCCCGGACACCAAGACAGCTACTTGCCAGAAGTGTACCACACACTTATTGGACTTGGTGACAGTGTGGGCACATGAGCCCAGGCTAGCAACACTCTATAAGGGGCCAACATTTCTGATAATAGCCATACATCTCTATTTGTATCCGTGTACTTTCTATTCACAATTCATAGTTTGCTGTGATTATCAAAACAACTGGTTTGCAGTAATACAGTAATAACAATTGGAAGATTTGGGGACAGCTTCCGGGGGGGCACTGACCCCAGCTGGAATCTTACTGGCCCCTGAAGTGGCCCTGTCCTGGTCCTGTCCGTCACTCATCACTTTGATGCCAATCAGTGATGACAGATGAATGCTATTCTACACCCAAACAACTGTCAATCTCTTTCTTTCTCTTAGTTTTTAATTCTGCTGATTTATTATTGTTATTCCCATCACCCATCACAAAATGTCCCTGTTACATAAAAGCCAGTAATGGTAGCAGAGATTCCAGATGTGCACGTCTCCAAACATTCAGAACCATTATCATCATCATTATGTCATCGGAGCATTAAGTACACACCTGTCAATAGCAATATTGACAGGTGTGTCAGATAGCAGATTAGCAAATTTGAGCTGAGTTTAGTGTTTTTGGAACCTGTAGGGAAAAGCTACCAGAGATTGTTCATTTCCATTTGTTTAATAGTTGAATAAGATGGTTCGCTCTGAATGGCTTTGAGATGCTGAACAATTTTAAATGTATGTGTATATTAATGAATATTGTGTGAATCCCATCATGACATGTTATGGCTGCGAGCCATAACATGTCAAGTTGTAGCAACAACTTGGCACTTATGTCAAGACACCGTAGAATAACAAAGAGAACAGGTGCAACTGTACAGAAAAATACATTTATTTTAATTCCAGCCATAATGGCTATCTTGCTAAGACTTAACACAACTTCACTTTATTCATTATGTTTGTATGTCAGTGGCTGCTCACTAAGGGAAGGACAAGCAACCAAGATGGAGAGGAAGAGGAGGGTCACTGAAAAGGAAACTGGTCATTGAAAATACAAATCCATGGCGTCTTACAGATGACTCATAACTCACAGTTATCTATTCTTTCCTCTGGCTTTTTTGTCAAGAGCAGCAGAAACGCCATATCATTTTGCAAATGAAGAGACACTAGAGGCAGAGTTTACAATAAATAAAGAAAAAAGACTAAAAACTTAAGAATAGATAGATAAGACTGAGTCAGTCCGGGGAGTAAAATAAGAAAGTGAATTAAAAGTGAAGTGCTGGATTAACTGGCTTTGGAGTGGAAACGGTGCAGGAGATAAAATAAATCCATTAATGGACTACAGAACTACAGTTTCCCACAGCGTCACATATTACCCTTCCTCACAAGTTCACACTTTCCATAATCCTGAATTTAGTTGTAGGGATACAACGATTCACAGCCGCCGCTAAAACCTCCAATATTTAAATGACACTACAAAGTATTTAAATAAAGTGTGACTGGTGAAATGTGAATGCTCCTTACTGAACACAATGTTGTGTGCACTGTGCATGCCCCCCCCTTTAGCCCATTTATGTCCCCTGCCTTCTAACATAATGACTGTATTTTTAGATTATTTTTAAATATATATTACCAGAACAAATGAATGTGTTGGCAACATTCCCCGGCCTCAAGTTAAAAGGACACGGTGAGGAACGGACAGCAGGCCTCACAGTGGGTCACTGCATCTTTTTGCCAAGGTCAGGAAAGGTCACAGTCACCACATGTTTCCTAACCAGAGCCATGTTGCTGATGTACATCCAAAATCTACATCATGCATAAGGAAGCAGAGCTTTACGTCTTTCATCTTGTCTTTATATATCCAGGATTCTTGTAATATTAATAATGCTGTAACGAATGGTCATAAGTGAACTGTGTATGCTATAAATCATCAATGAAATAACCGTTTATAATAAAAAAAAAGAAAACACTGCCCAGGGACACATCTGACTCTTTTGGAGAGTGCGCGAATACAACAAATTCACAGAGGAGCCAAAGCGTTAATACTTGAAACCATCTTCAGCAGTCTGTCTCCAAGCACAGCTCTGTCATAATGAACACTAAAGCCCCCGACAGACTCTGCACCACTGTGTCTCTAATAGTCCACAGATTAATATTTCATGCATATTAAGGTCAGACTTCTTTGTGTGATTGGGTTACAATAGTCCCAATAAGACACTCCAGATCAAAGCCCCGCTATGGTTTTTGCCACTGCATGAAAATACTTTCTACATTTTTCATTTTACTTGAACATTGGAAAGGCAGCTGTTCATCTGCTAGTTAATAACATCTCAAAAATGCACCTTTTTAATTCATGTATTAGATCTTTATTTTTTATTAAGGCAGTCATGTAGACAGAGTCACATCTTCCCCCCCAAGGTCCCCCACCAAAGTTGTCCAGCTAATGCATAATATCCTGCAAGTGAATAGGACAGAGACGTGACTCGGCTCTGTGGTTCCCTGGAGTGGACAGTCAAATTTGCGAGCATGCAAACACGGGTCAGCACATAGATCCTCTCTAGGAAAGAGCCCCCCGCGGGCTACAACATGCAGCTAAAGGTGGAGCGCACAGTGAGGGACATTATGATGATGTTTGTCACTGCCAGTGATTCTGCTTGAGTAGAGAACAAGAGAGAACGCATGAGGCTTTGCACCCAATGGAGCAGAAGACTCGCTAAGAGTGATGGTAGTGCTGGTGGTGGTGGTGGTGGGGTTGATTTCAGCCAGTCATTACTGGCTGAAGAATGAGTGTACAGGGGAAGGTGTGTACTCTCTCAATTACCTCATTATATGAGCATCAGTTCATTTAATCGCCAGTTATTTAACAGTGAATTGTGGTGCATCCATTAGCCTTCAAACAATGCTGTGGCATACTTGTTCATACAATTATCCCTGTCTAACCCTGTCAAATACATCATTCTATGTTTCTTGTCCAGCTGCAGTCCAAAGTAGCCAAAGGCCATGTTACAGCACGGATAAAAAGGCCCAAGTTTGCTTGTATTCACCCCAGTAACATCACTATTTGACCCCATTCAGTCCTATCAATTGTTAGCGAACCCAAACCTGGTGATTAATAGCCTCAAGGCACAGTTGTGGAGTACGCAACTTGACCTCAGAACATCACAGTAATACTTTTTCTACACCACACCAAACATTAACCTGCAATGACTGGTTGTTTGGCCACGTACAGGAGGCAGTAACCATCACATCAACATTACTCTGCCTCTTTTTAGTCTCTTTAGTCTCTATTTTTTTTGGACAGAATCAATGTATATGTGACATGTATTCTGCATCCTTCATGTGGAAATGGCCTCTGTCAAGCATCAGACCCGACTGAGGGAGTTTAGGGTGTAAGAGCAGATGGGGGCTAGAAACATTTATCACGTCAAACTTCTGAATGACCCTTTACTAGTGCAATGTTTCTGTTACTTCTGTCTTTCTTTGCTTAAAATGAATCACAATCGTGTGCCGGATTGAGTCCCCAGGAGACATTAAATCAATACTGAGAAAGGCAGGGCGAGTCATGTGGAGACTCGCTCTGTATTTTTTATTTAAAATGCGTGAGCTACAGTTTTAAAAGGATAAGAAGACCGTACACAGTTTCCTATTGAGAGTGAAGTGACAGTTTTAGTTCTATATTTTTGTAGCTTGGCATTGGGAACCCATTGCATCGTCACGGATCGGTTTGTGAACGGATATTTTGAAGCCTCCACTTGATGAGTGGGTGAGTGGTTGAAAACAAGTCTATACAAGCTATGACAGAGCTTAAACAGTACACTGGACAGCTGGATAACAGGTAAACACTGAGCTGGAACCGAGAGGAGCGTAAGATACAGTATAGGTGATACTACACAGTGAATATAGCTACTATTTTCTGCCTCATAATGACTTAAAGTAAATGTCCCTACCTTTGGCCACAATACCTGTGTGGAGGTGGGTGTGTTTGGCAGTCAGCTGTAAGAGGGAGCGCAGGTGTGAAGACGGCTCGTTAGGTGAGCTAATTAACACAGCTGGTGCTGCTTAGTACTTAACTATCTGTATGAGTTTAACTCAATAGCAATACTATGATATGGGAGTCCAGCTCAACCCGAATCTAATGCCAAGGAGAAAAGGTAGGTTCTTAAAAATCACACAGTCACAGTCTGGTTTTCAGTTTAGTTTTAGGGACTTCCAGTGCAGCAGTTCAGCCAGATATTGTTATTGTGCTGGACCAATTAAAGGGCCGTCTTAGCCATCTGTTTCCCACTTGGTCACATGAAGAATCAACTTAAAATCATTATGATGCTGCTGTGTTTGTTTAATTCACATTCTATTACAGTCTGATTTAATTTGACCAGTTTTTTTACACATAAAACTTGAAGGAGCAGAGTAGGGTTTTTATTTTCTTTGAAGGAAGTGACTTTGATGTCGACTTTTTGTCAATTTTATTCATTTTTTTCAATCCCAACTTATCTCAAATAACATTTTTATCTCTGGAAATTAGATATAAAAAAAGAGACTGTATTGGGGTGATATTCTCACCAGTAAGTGTAAATATGATCTGTCTATACTGTTGAAAAGACAATCTACAGCATTCTGCACGAGCTGCAGATGATACATCAGCAATTGGTCAATATCACAATATAAAGAGCCCAGTCTTGATGTGAACATGAATGACTCTTTCCAGATTTTGGAGGGAGGTGGCCTTAGATCTTTGCTAGAAGCCTAAGTTGGTAAAGTTTGTTTTTTATGGCAGAGCTGATTTGTTTGTCAAATTTAAAAGCAGAATCAAAGGTCATGCCGAGATTTTTCACAGATGAACAGACGTTAGGGGAAAAGTGGACCCGAAAAGACCAGTGGGACGGTTAGGGGCATGTGTCCAAAACACACACACAAAACAGTAAAAACAGAACAAACAACAACAAAAAACAGTAGTAGATATAAACACACTATATATGAAAGAAACAAGAGGAGCAGGTTTCTTTCAATGTGTGACTCATTTCAAAGGAAAACTAATTGGATATCTGATTTGAGGTTTTTGGTGTTGAAAAAGCAGCATCATTTGTTTCATATTACGATTGATTGGCTGTTGTGTTTATTGCTCTTACGAGGCTGCACTATGGCCGCTTGAATTGACCGAGCTTGAGGGCAGAAACACAGAAAGCACAGAAGTCACACTGAATAATAAAAACATCAAAGGTTGCGCAGGTGCCCCCTTGAGATGATAGATGGTGACGCGTGTGTGTAAGAGCATCTGTGAAAGTGCCAATTAGTCTATATGTGTGTATTTATCATGGGAATCTCTGTTTTTACATATGCATCGGTGCGCGAGTTAATCATCATCACACCTCGCCAGCTGTTTTACTGTCATTAGGGTTTACTTGTTTCAAACATCTCAACCCGACAGCTGCATTAGTTTAAGAATAAAAAGCTGTTGGACACATGTTGTTTTTTGCTGTTTCGCAGCGATCGACCAGCATTTCTCTGCAGAATTAGAAGCAATTCAATGTAGCTGCTATTGTCTGTCCGTTCATTTCAACCAGTACAATCAGATACACATGGCTACGACAGAATTTGCATTTGTTATTTGGGTTATTAACATTGACGAAATGGGGTGATGCTCACTGAAATGAGTGTAACCTTTCGTCACGTCGGCATAAACAAAAATGATGTAGCAGAACAATCCTCTCTGGTAACGCTGATGAATATAGTGAATGTATTTGACTGTATTCAATTGTAGATAATGGAAATGACTTCTTTTCAAGGGGATCAAGTGGTTAAAACAAAACGAGCCTTACTTGACTCACTTCGGCTTTTATGTGGTGTTTATCTTTGTTATATTTAAGAAATACATTGATTTTTTTTTCCATTCGTAAAACAACTTTAAAGCCATAATTATATCAAAATGTACAAATGTATCTTGGATCCAAGAAAAAGACTTTACATGAAACACATCACAATCTGCAGCACCACCAGCCTCTCTAAAGAGTACAAGGTCATATTTAGTCTCTTCTTTGAAAAGCTATTATCAGTGGAACAAATTGCAATAGCTTAACCTTGGTACAAACTCTGCAGTGGGATAGCCTGGTGCAGTTTAACAGTGATTCAGCAGTTAAGCCCTCCGTGGTTAATAACAGTGTGACAGCCTAGTCGCTCCAAACTTTTAAACTCTGTGGCAAGTCACAAGGATAAATAGTTCACAGCCAAAATAAAGTACAACGTCTTGCTGTCTGGGAATGACAAGCGTTGTGTTCATCAACATTTTGTCACCCTTGACTCTGTCTCCATCAGCATTTATAAAAAGTCGTGAGGAGGCAAAAGTTTCTGAAAGATGGTGCAACATCAGCTTAATGTTCAAAAGACAATGTTCATATTACTCTCGAAGGGAAACTAAGTGGTTGACGAGCGTTTGCTGTCTGTATATTAAAAATGGTGCTTAGTCTGTCGTCAGCGGCAAAACATTAATTTTTCCATTCATAAAACCTGTATGTTTTGTGGGTAAAGTTAGTAAATTAACAATGATTATCAAGTTTATCGTGAGGTAGCAGTCGCTGTTTTTTTTTTTTATGTTTTATGATTTTTAGACGTTAAAAAAGGACTGATTGACTGTTGAATGCAAATGCACCTATCATGTAGAGGTGCATTCATACTCTCATTCTTTTATCTTACAGAGATTTATCGAAGAGCGTCAAATACATAGGTAAGTAGACAAGAATATAATCTATAGACGCTACACATCTTGGACAATATATCACATTAGTTTCTATCCAAATAGTGCAAATTTGAAAGTGATCACAAAGTGATTTCCACAAAATAAATAAACATGTGTTACTATGCTAATGTGACAAGATGTTTGAAGATAGTTATAGCCTAAATAATATGCTGCATTAAAGAAAAATCTCATTTCTTTTAGCACTTTAGATAGCTCTAAGTGAGAAATCTCTTGACTCCAGTCTCGTCATTCTAGCAGTCTGGGGACAGGAATAAACCAAAGAAGAGTTTTAATAAGAAAGGTAATGCAAACAAAATTTGAGTGATAACTGTTCTCGCTCAACATTTTTGAGATTGGTTCTGAGTTCCCTTAGGTATCTTAAGCTCCCTTAGGTAATTTGTTGCAACATTTGACAATGTTGTGTCTCAGTAGACAGTCTGTTGTGTATAGAAAGCGATGGGAAAACTCATCCACTGGCCATTATTTTAGATAGATGGATGGATGGATAGATAATTGTGCAATCAGGTTTACATTTGATTCAGGTGAAGGTGAAAGTTTGCGAAATGGTTTTAAGTCTCTGAAGCATTTGATCATTTCAAAAGCATGTTATTACTCAAGAACATAGTCCTATCAAAACCCAAGGTTTGGGATAGGGGATGTTGCAAGTGGAGAACCCATACAGTAAAAAAAAATGCAGCTGCCCTAACACAGAGCCTTGTGGTAAACAAACTAGGACTCTTTGGGTTTGGTCATCATATTAAGTTCCGACAAACTGTCATTCAAGTGTTTTCTCAGTGTTTTCAAATGACATAATGAAACACAAATAAAACCTTATGAATACATCAATATGGACAAAGAATGATATGACTCAGCCCCCTGCTGTTATCCAGATATGTTTACCAGCAAGGGAAGCTCATAGCATTGGCAGCATTTAAGTCTAATATTGTGAGGAATGCCTAATCAAGGTTTTTGAATGTTCAAGATTCAGTATGATAACATCCAGTCCCTATAATTACTTGTATATAATAAAATTGTCATAGATAGATAGATAGATAGTTTGGATCGATAAAGGTTAAATGTATGTATGTATGTATGTGAGTTTTTTGGCTTTCCACCAAATCACATCCACACCTTCAGTCAATGTATGGTCTCAAGTTAACCTAACCCTAATCTCCATGTCTTTTAACTGTGAGATGAAGGCAGAGTACCAAGACAAAACCCCTGCAGACATAGGGAGGACATGCAAACTCCACATAGAAAGGGCCTTGTCCAACTGGATCTCATTGCTGTGAGGTGAAAGCCACCACACTGTCATGCAGCCGTTTTGGTATAAAACCTTTTTTTGTACTACAAACTCAAGTCAAAAAACCACTTGGCTGGATCCTCAAATATATGCTCACATGTTCTATTATGTCACTATGGCTCTTATTCATCTGACAATTCACAGGAGTCTGAGACAGACTTCAGTGCACTCCCAGTACAGCTGTACCGGTGCTACAGAAAGCCTTGTGATGTGGAGTCTGTCAGGTTTCTGACATGTTGCTTTAAAGGTGATAAACCCTCATGGGTGGCACTGGAAAAAGAGGAAGGACTCCCTCCACTAAACCAGAATAAACAAAGCGGCAAAATCATTGGAAATGTCAGGGGTGACGTAATGAGGGCAATGAGAGCACTTTTTTTTTTTACAGCTGAACCACTGAAAGCTGTCTTTGGCCATGAGACATAGTTGGTCAAATCAAAGTGTCCTTACTGTTACCCTGACCTCCCGTCTGTCGTCAATATTTTATTAATTCAAGTGGAATTTGACAATTGAGCATCAGCTGTGCAGCATGTTCCTGCAGCACTGTATGATCAGTAGAAATGTCCTCTGGCTGCTATTGTGACACATGGATTCTTTCTTTGTAAATGTCACCCATTTTCTGGGGAGCAGCTCCACTTTGCAATCCCCAAACATCAGTGCTGTTTGTTCAGAGTGATGCATAGAAATATCCCTCCTTTTTTTCCCACACCTGTAAAAGACGTGACGACTAGAAACGAACACACCTGGCAGCTGCTCTTCTTTAAGTATAGTTCCAGCAAGTCTCTATTTATATCCAATCAAATGTGAGCAGCTTTTTAATTAAGTGCAATTTCAATGTGTCATTTGACACACTATACTTTCCGTTTTTAGATGTGCTGTACTTGTTCCAAAGAGACAGCGATACTAAGCAACTAAGCCCTTATTAAAGCTAGAATAGACCACATTTTAAAAATCCCCTTTTATGACAAGAATCCATGTTTACTCTGATTCCATACAAGCCTTGCTTTCAGTATGTTTCACTATTATTATCACTGGAATGGGTTTTTGTGTGACCTATGATTCACAGCATACAGGAATTGTGCTTTTGTATATGTAAAACAGTTAAAAAAAACCTGTTATTTCCTGTGTTTCTGATGCAGTGGTGCTTATCAAAAGACATTGTGTTATTTCTTTTAGCTTCTTGGTTAAGGTAAATGTAATTAAGACTCTGGCTTCCTCCATCCGTGCAGAGACCTGCAGACTGGTGTAGGTGTTAGTAGGTGTGTGAGTGTGAATGGTTGTCTCTGTGTTAAAGATTCAAGATTCAAGGTTGGTCCTGCGATGGACTCATAGTCTGTACATTGTGCACACTGCCTCCCACCCAATATCAGATGGTATTTGCTCCACTTAAGGGTAGAGATAAGTGGTAGATAACGGACAAATTGATGTAAAATTCATAAAATAAAGTGATGGAAAATTCTGCCCAGATTCCACAATGTCATCAAAATGTGCAAAATAGAAACGTGCATAAATTATCTTTCAATATTTAAGAATGCATAGAATGTTATACATCCAATACTGCCTCACATCAAGAGGGAGCACTAACAAATACTTCAAAACTTCTTTTCATGGCGCTGGTGAGCAGAGGAATGCCAGTAATGTATTTTGAAAAAAAGTCAGGGCCACTATTGTGTGCTTAAATAGAAAAATAAAACACTCATTCAACCATAACTATCCAAACTCAAAGCCTTGCACCAAAGAATTGAATGTTCATGAGTTTCTGAATTGAGGGGATTTTACAAAGCAGAGTGGCAGATGAAACGCGCCGTGTTTTGGTGTGTGAGCTCGATAAGGCAGCATTTAATGTGGGGCTACAGGAGGGAGGAGGGGGGAGTGGGAGTGGGAAAGTTATGTTGTCATGGAGGAGAACAATTGGAAGGGACAAGGGAGGCGCTAAAGATAAGAAGCACAACAAAAAGCATCATCTGTGTGTCAGGATGCTTTGCTGTAATGCTAAATGTATTGGTTTTTCCCCATGTTTCATTCCTGCGCGCATGCTGCAGTAAGGCAGGTGCGAGTGAGGGGAGAAAAACAGAGAAAGAGGTGATGTTCACATGTACTGTTTGCTAAGTTTTCTACTGCAAAGGCAATTTAACAAACAGTCACACTTTTTCCAAGGTGGGGTGGGAGATCATTTTTACTGTATTGCTTAAAATCCTCTTCACACCCAGATTGTAACCAATTCATTAATGCATTGTCACAAAGGTGAAAAGTGGAAAAGCGAGGCCTGTAAAAACATCAGCCAATCAGAGACTGTCCTCCAATAAAACGTACATATAGGTCGTATGCAGGAATTACGACCTATATTTACATTTTCAAAACATGCGCCCCTCGCGGTTGTATACATAACAGCAACCACTTCTGCCTTAGACGCTGTATCTAGTGGCTTCGCCGTTGTCGGCACCGGCAGTCGGTGCAGTAGCGAGAGCGATGCACCGGAGCGCGGTCGACCATGGTTCGGTCCAGAAACTATACCACCTTTTTAATATTTTTTTTAATTTTTACTACCTAACCCTGTCTTTTTTGCCCTAACCCTACCCTCAGTAACATCTGTGCATATTCGAGTTGGAAAATACTACCTTTACGTCGCATTCAGGGGTTTGAAAAAAACGACCCACAGTCACGTTTTCAGAAAACGACCTATATGTACGTTTCAGTTGGAGGACAGGTTGGCCAATCATATTGAACGGCCCAAGCTAATTAATAATCTTAATTAATTAATAATTAATTAAATAATTAATAATCCCAAGCTAATCGTGATGCATCAATCAAACTGACATCTGCCCCTCCCTCCCCCCCATGCTCGTACCCTGGTATGCTGGCGACAACTGAGAACCCACAAAGGGCTGCAAAGTGATGGCATGGTGGCCCTGTTTCTACTGGACAGGTAGGTTAACTTTATGTCTATGTGATCTTTTGAGAGTTGTTGTTTTTCGGTATCCAAAAAGGTTAGCGTCACCAGAGCGTCTCCTGTGCTCTGGAGGCGTAGCTTCAGAGGGAGGTCTGAGGTAAGGGTCTTAGACTTTTGAATTCAAAATGTAGCCTGCTTGAACAGCTTTTCCACCATCCCCAACCCTTCCTTTAAGCGTCAAGTATTTATATGTACACCTGAACAACAGCACGACCCTTGCTCTCTTAAACATGATGTCAAACCCTAATTAATGTTATTGATAAAACCTGTGTATGTCCTTCTATTTAATTATGTGCTATGAAAAAGGTTTATTATGCTATTACTGCTTGAGCATTACATTCACATGTTGTATCAGGTAAAATGAGTGAAAGTTTACTTATATATGAAACCAGCGTTTAATCACATCGTTCCAATCCAATGCCAATCATCACAGAATTTGACAAACATAAAAACAACAAAGCTGGTGCTGCAATAGGACTTTCTGCACAGTGCTGTAACCAAACCCACATGAGACCACTTGATTGGGTTGCAGCGGTGATGTCAGTTCTGATTTCAAGGGAGGACGTCTTGACTTTGCATAGGGCAAATTGATGTCAGGAACGGTGGAAGGGGATGGTGGTGGTGGGGTCTCCTTGTGCATGCTAAAGTGCCAGTGAGTGGACTGGCATCTATTATTTATAGATGCCAGTCCCCCTTCCCACCATTAAGCCTGTAATGAGCTGGTTTAATTCACTGGGCAAACAGGCTTACAGCAGTCATGTATCAATAAATGTTAATTATCCTGGCTCCTGCTCACGTCACAGACAGCCCAGGTGCTGCAGTCCTGGCCTGTATGCCCCAGCATAGAATCCAATACGTTAGATATCGATGCAGCATCAAAAGAGGAATGTGGTGTGCTGTTTTCGACAATAAGGGCTTCCCCCCTCTAGTCTTGGGTTTAGCATAATTGAGCAATGCTCCATTGCAACCCTCGCTCTTCTGGTTTCGCTATCAACAGAGCTATTGATCAAACAATATATCAGTGTCAAATCTTTGCTTCATTGTGCTGAAGTATGGATCAGGTGTTTTAACCAGTTCATATAACTGGGAGATAATAGTGAACATGCCTCTGAAAAACACATCTAAGGTTTGGCATTGAAATTGAAAAAGCTGAAAAAGCTGCAGTCAGCATGATTGATAGAAAAATAGTTGATTGTTGTAAATACTAAAGGTTTGGAATCAGGGGCTTTCACTCCTGAGATCCTCATCAGACGAGCACAGACAGATGCACTTGTTGCAGATTATCTGTGGCAGTCTCTCCATCTCCGAAAACACTCGATATTGACAAGTGTTTTACTCTGTTTATTGTCTGATTCTCTCTTAAACTCGATCCGATGAAAAGTAGATGATGTGGAACAGCCAAAAGGGGCACAGGCCTGTCTCACAGAATCGACAAAGGCTGTAAATGGAGCCCAGGGGAGTTCTCAGATGACTTGGTTTACATTATACTTAAGGGTTGCTAAGGAATTATCGACCAATAAAACCAAAAATCATGCCTATTGCAAGCCTAGAGTGGACTGTTTTTACTAAATAAATAATTCTTAATGACCAAATAAATAGATTTTAGCAGAGAGGCTTGAGACCACCTGTCATCTCACCTTACTAAAAAACTGCAAAAACCACCAAAAGCAATCATGAGGTGATTAGTGGGCAGTTGGTGAGAATTTAAGCTAATGTTCAGTGTTTCATATGAGACCGCAGCCCTACAGGCTTTTTATGATGCAATGCTGAATCTCCATCAAAACCACGTTGCATCTGTTTACGTAAAAGCCACTGGAGATTGATGATATATTTGTGAAGGAGTGTTCTGAGTAAATAGGGGCCGATATCGTGGCTCTGACAAGATTTGATATGTTAATTTGAGAGACTGTATACCAGGATTTACAATGTCCATGTAGAGAATCCCTCATTACATTTCTATTCATAAAACGACAGTAGGCACCTGATGTGCGGAGCCCAATGATCCAACCCAGAGAGCAGGCTCACGTCTAGGGTGGTTTAAGATACACGGCTTTGTTTAAAGACACCCACAGATCACATGCAACGGCAATTCATTCACCCACATGCAATTCAGTTGAAAAAGAATGGTATATTCTGCTGTTTTTTTGCACTTTGTTGGGAGACTAGCAAACCGTCAGTGAAACAGAATGTGATATATCTGTGCCCACCTTGCCTCTGTCAAATTGAATCAGTGAAGGGCGCCTGTGAAGAACAAGGAAAAAGAAGAAATGTTTGGTATTGTGCATAAGAATACAGCTCAGAAGGAATGGCATTACTCACCGATAGATAGGCATCATTTTGGACAGTGAGCAGCAGAACAGCAGCGAGCAGCATTTTTACTCTCTAATCTCTCTCGCTCTCTCTATCTCAAGCACACACACATAGAGGGTTTTGCTATGACACGATTCATCGTCTAATGCTGCATTGATGCATTTTTTCCAGTTCACGTGCAGTTCAGCGTACTTCCTCTCATTCCCTGGGGTTCATCAGTGAAAGACACATAACATATATGGTATATGTATACATAGTATATATGGAGAATACATAAACACGGTATAAATGAAGAGGGACAAAGTATCATATATATTTTAGTTAAATGCATTTTCCATTCACTCGGAGGTTTACCATCTATTCAGAGAGGTGTCTCGGCAAAACCTCTGCATTTACTGTGTTTGGAGGAACCACAGCACCAGAGGACGTCATCGCTTAATCCTCCACATGAGGGTCACGGGGGAGCGCTGGTGTCAATCCCAGCTGACGTAGGGTGAAAGGTGAGGTACACCCAGGACAGGTCGCCAGACCATCACAGGGTCACATAGAAACAAACAACCATTCACTCTCACACCTACGGTCAATTGTGTCCAATTTACCTAATCCCCAGATCTGCATGGTTATAGACTATGGGAGAACCCAGAATAAATCCACACAAACACATAACTGTGAAGTGGTCATGGCCCCATTCTTATGTTCCACATGGCAACCAGTCAAGACAGCTCCTGCTTTGAAACCTCCAGATTCACAGCCTTAACCTGCAACCAGGCCACTCATCGAACGATACCAGGTGTCAGTCACACTGGTACACACTCATATGTGTCATATATTATCACCTATTATCCCCTAAATGGGAATGTAATTTACAAAATTGACATCATATACTATTTAAAAAAACATCAAACTACCACCACTTATCAGGAAGATAGTCACTGATTTACTTGTTTTCCCATAGACCATAATTTTTCCCATAGACCTTTTTTTTTTTTTTAAACTTCTGTGTTGGTGTCAGAATGTCGATATTACTTGGAACATCATTTGGGATGGGGATTTATTTCTTACTCAACACTAATAAGTAAAGTTGGCAGATTTACCCAATGACATATCTGAAGAAAAAAAGATGACATCTCGTTTCCTGATCAGTACGTGACAGTCTCTAACGATATCAAATAGTCCAAAAATCCTTGCTGTAATATAGATAAAATGAAAACGAGCCTGAGCACTCAGCAACAAGCAGTGAACAGGAGTTATGTGTAATTCTAGTGCCTATAGCCGCATACTATTCACTCTGATTTGTTGCTGGTGTATGTGTGTTACACGACGGAGAGCAAGAGACAGCGGGAGACAAAATGTGCCCCTCTAGCCTTTGTAATTATCTGCCAATTTTCTCCCCGTCAGTTGCTTTTATCATCCCTTTTCGATCTCACCTAGAGGTCGGAGACTGTCACTCTGTGGCACCTCCATCTCTCAGTGTGCACTACATGAAATGTAGAAGTCCTCCCATTGACCTCTGCCTGCCAGCCTCTGCTTCCCTCTTCGCTTATTTGTTTCCTTGTAACAGGAGACATTTGGAGATAAGGATAATTATCAATCAGCGATCTCAGCGGCTATTTATGCAGCAGCTGAAAAGGAAACAGAGGATGGGTGTTACTTTCTGACACCGATTCAAGGTGGCATAGGGACTATCATGCCACCTTTTTTTTTGGTTTTTACAAGTCTCCTCCACAAAGAAAATGTTCTTGAAAAATCCAGGGATTTGTCACATTTTACTCTTTTTCCATTCTTTGCAGTATTTCTCCTTTTTTTTATTTTCGGTGTCACTGACTTTCTGTGCTGTTTCAGAGATTACTGTGATCCCCGATGTTGTGATTGTCTACCCCTGTCTCTCCGTCTCTCCTCCTCTACTGTGTGTTCATGTCATCTTGGTTTAAATAAATCATACTTTTTCCAGTTTTCCTGGTTTATTTACTAACTCGATCACATCTCTGATTCATCCGTTTGGATTTGTTTGCCTTCTGTGTGTCGAAAAGAGGATTTTACTTTGTTCAAGGCAGTTTCCATCTCTTCAAATACTACCATTGGCCATTATTGTCCTATACAGTATGCCCTATACTACTCTATATGTATAGTCCTCCTTCAACAATGTCACAACCTTATTTCCCACAAAAAAAGCCAAAGGGGGCAGGGCATAATCATAAAATATATTCACAGTCAGGAAAACATGATTGAACTAAGATGCCACTGAAGTTATTCAGGGTCCAAGGAACACAAAATTTGATTTACCAGTGAGTATGTGAGTTATCTTGTTACATTTAGGATTAAAGTTTTCCATAATTCATAAATTATATATATATATATATTCTAGATAAGTCGAAACGGAAAGTTTAATTTGTTCTTTTAATAATCAATTAATAATTCACCGATATAACCTTCTTTTTTTTAAAATACCTTTCACCCGATGTCGGCTGGGTTTGCCTCTTAGCAGTGGAAGATGAATGAATAATGAATTGACCTACTACTGTAGGTCTAATGTGTAAATTTGGTGGAAGTGAATGCATTATGCTAATACGTCTGAAATAAATACATATCAAATTCAAGACGATACGATTTACCTTTGTTGTCCCACAGTGGGGAAATTCCCAGTATTGCAGCAGCAAATGATATATTATACATTTGCACACAAACAAGGAACAACAAGACATTCAATATATCCAAATATGGAGTAAATGTTCATGTCAATCAATGACCACTAAAGTTTTCTAATCAAAATAGATTATTTAAGTCCTGCTGCCGTTAGAGGTAGAAATATCTGTCAATATGCAGAGTGGTGTTATTAATGATACAAGTTAGACCCATCTGTCAGAAAATCCCCAAAGCACAACTTTTGTTAACTTTAATTCAATTTGTACATATCTGTTAATCAAGAATCTAAAGTGAAATCGTCATTAAATCAATAATGAGCAATCACTCGCGCTGCAATCGCTAAATTTTAACAACGATCTGTTTTTGTTGCTGTACTCAAAGGTACTTTCAGGCTTATCATTATTATTTTTGACTAAAGAAGACATGCAATCACGACCTGCTTCTACTGTGACAGAAGTTTGTGTACTGTTGTTCCATGAACCTGAAAATCTTTGGTCTCTCTAACACTGACACTGTAGCCTGTTGTGCCGCTGGAGCATTAAGAGCTCTGCTGTCTCCACGTCGTGTCACCACCATCTGGTTTTACATCTGGAACCTGAGCTCCCTGTAGAAAAGCTGTTGAACATTATCTCAACTATATTTAGTGGGTCTAATATCAACTGGTGATGACATTCCCTTCTCTCATTACACCGTCATCACAACCTCGCAACCTTTGACGTCGTAATTAGCTGCTGCAAGTCAATTAGCGATCCACCATCAACACGCCCTGTTTGTCGAAACACTCCTCAAATTTCTAAACTCCAAATAATCACCCGGGTGTTGGTGTTGAGGAGCATGCAGCAAGTAAACTAAATGCAGTGTGCGCACTCGTCGATGCTGTGGGCAGAAAGAGAGAGCACAAGAACAACCTCACAGCCGTGGTGGTGGTGGTGGTGGTGGTCTGCATGGGGCTGCATTAGGTATAGCTTCCTGTTTTCATATGCGTGGGATGGTTTGAAGGAAGCTCCCGCTGTGAACCGCATCTCATTGCGCGGCTCCTCCTGCAGTGAACTTTCAGTCAGGAGACTCCATCTCTGGTGCCCAGCTGTGTCCTTAGGTGCTCGTATTAAAGAAGGTGGACAGTGATTGCTCAATTTCTCTTTCGCTGATAAAATATTTACGCGAGTGCCCTCATTTGTGGGTGGTTTTTCTTTCTTTCTTCTTTTTTTTTTTTTGTTTTTAGCAGACCAGGCTTTATACTGCATGGGTATTACTTCAATAACACTTGTTGCAAAGGTTTCCACTGAGAGATGGCATCATTTATGAATATAAGTATGTCAAGGACATGTTTCCTTTGTGGTCGATCCTTGTTTTTGCACAGTTTTTCATTCCATTTGCATGCACTATCTAGGTCATTTGTGAATGCCAGAGTCATTTGGTGACATCTGTGCAGTACATTTGTACTCACTGGACTCAGAGAGCTTGTAATAAGTAATCATTTCAAAAATCTCTCTCTCTGTAGGTTGGAAACACAAACAGCCACCTATCACAAAAAACTGTGAAAATAATCCCACATGGAGAGATGTAACTCAACCAAAGAGACCAAACACCAGGTAAGTTCCTTGAAGATTTTTCAGGAGCATCAAATGGCTGCTTTGGATTTCAGGTCATGCTTGCAATGGATTTGTGTGGCTGTTATAGTCACTGAGAACATGCTTCAACTGCCAAGAGGTGGATGAGAAATGGAGCTGTTAGACCCACAACAGCATAAAACCACTATTTATATCAACACTGGTTTTCACGACTGAATCTACGATTCTTTGAACCTGTCTCTCCAAAAGCCAGGGCTGTCTGAAGCACAGGTGTTGTAAAAAACACAGACAGGGACACATCAGCGTACATCCTGATGTGCCATCATGCTGTGTATTTACGAATTAAAGTTGAACGTGCAACTTATCTGATTTACATTCATTAAAAACATTGTCGCCAATGTATTTTAACTGCAATGATAAATCCTCATTTTGGTCTTTCACAAGTATAACATTGAATTCAATGGAATATATTGTATCTATGTAAGTTCAATACAAAGTATATGCACTTAAACTTTACTTGAGTAATTTGAATTTGAATTTGAACCCACTACTATTGTTTGAAGTATTGTTTGACTATTGGGATGTGTTGTAGGGTTACTAATAAATATTTGAGTATGAGTATATTTGAAAGCATTTAATTGTTATAGGGAAGAACTAAATGGTTGTGTGTTTTCTTTTACTTTTATTTCACATTTGAAATACATATTTAGACAAACCACTGAACATTAAGTGTGCTGCAACTCTACGGTCACCGCATGCCTTTTTTCTTCCAAGTGTATTTCATTTTATTAACATTTTTCTTATGTTTCTTTTTTTTTATCAAATGTTTATTTCACCTCATAAAAACACAGCATCTCCTCCGTGCTTGAACAGTGCTAGACAAAATAGGTTTGCTTTGCCATCTACAGAGAGTTCATCATCAGAGTAACCCAGTAGTGGGAGTGAAGGACAGTTAGGGGTATTGATACTCCTCCAAGTGCACACTATAATAAATCTTGACCTGAGGTCTCTTACCTGTCAAAACAGCTCTGCTGGTGTTTTCAACTGCTGGTGTTTTCCTGTCAAGAATCACAACTTTAAAGACATAAACATTGGTTTAAACACAACCTGTAGGCTTCTGTTTGAGCAAATTCAATAGTGTAAGAAATGGTTACACCTTCTCTTAAAAGGAATTTTCCTGTGTTTTCTGGCTGCATCATTTTGTTTGGAATTTGCAGAATTTGTCATTTTTTTCCTTGGACAAAATAGTCAGTTTTTGCAATCTATTCATTAGGAATAGCCCCAGTTTCCTCTGCAGGTTTCAATCAGTTACACAAAAAGAAATTCTGTGTTCAAAAAGTCAAAAGTGGCATGAGGCTATGAGCAAAAATGTCTTTGCTCCGTCTTCTTTTCAAAACCAAGACATTTTGTTTGGTTGAATTTCGGAGCAGCAAGGTCAGAATTGCTGCCACAGAGATTTCTGTTTCCTCTATTTATGCGTTTGTATTTTTGTCAGGTCTTTGAGGGCGGATGACTAACGACACAGAGGGATCGACAAGCCGCAGCCTCAAGCTGTGAGAAAGATATGATTTATCCCCGTTATTAACCTGTGCCATTCTCCTCCACGCTTATTCAAATTCACGACTAAATCCATCTCTTTTCTCATACCATTTTTTTCATCAGCGTGCTTTTGCTTTCTCCCTTTCCGTTTGATCTATACTCAAGAATAAGAATTTGCAGTTCATGAAGGAGCCATTTAGAGGGCGCCCAGTGGTGGGATGGATATGAATCTTATATGACAATGTTTTCGATTAAAAGCAGTGCGAGGCGTGCGCTCAGGAAATGGCTGTGCACAAACCTGCACCTACACGTGCACGCTGGCGAGTCTACGCTGGCGGCCTCAAAGCCTGACAGACATACATCGTCGTATGATTTCTCCATGTTCTGAGGTCAGATGCTACCTGGGTCAATAGTCGACTCCCCTATTCATTTTTAATGACCAAGGGTTCACAGGTAGCAAATTTCACAGCTCATTGTCGCAAATATTGTGTTTCAGGAGTTCAGGAGATAGATGGAAACACAATAGCTGTGAGGAGACGTGATCTTCTCTGGGGTAAACCGAGGTTAATAACGATAATACACAATGGCTTTCTCGGGTCTTGGGGTCAGACTTTGTGTTCTAATATTGGTGAGGATTCATGCCGCAGTTGAAAATTGAGCAATTTATGTGGGCATGAAGCCATTGATCCTCTCGTGACTGGGGCATTGAATGCTGACTAGGGGAAAAAAAATCATCCCAGCACACGTAGCAACATGTAAGACCTTTGCGTCTGTATGTATATGTGTGTATATATTATATATTGGTGCAAACTGGCTTGATTCACAGAGCTCACGCGACGCGCAAACTTCCCCTCCTTCCTCTCCAAGAACCTTATGTGTCACTGAGATTAAATGAGGCTCAGAAAACATGCTGCTAACACTAAAGCTAATTAACTTTGGGTCACTCGGCCTCATCTCAAGACGAGATGTTTTTTTTTTTCTCTCCTTGAAATATCAACATTAAATGCAACGCCATTAGCAAGCGTGTACAGCAACTGACCTTGAGCACTGGAGGCAGTTACAGTGTGCATCTGATTTGTATCTACAAATATAGAGTACAGTATGACTGTATAGTGTATGGATTAAAGTATTTAGCAGAAATTCAGTGAGCGTAAAACTTTATGAGTGTTTTATGTGTCAAATAAATGCTGAATCTTTTGCAAACGGGACAAGGCCACAAAATATACCAGCAATCTGAATTTTAAATGCTAATCAATACCCTGTTTCCTCCACCCCCCCAATCATTTTTTAAAAAGAGTGTGCATCTATAGCAGTTGCACCCAGGCAGAAGAAATGTCAAGTACATTAAATTGATGTGAGAAGAAGAATGAAGCTCAGGCACACAAAAAAATAGTCGCACAAACTTTTAACAAGCAGGGAGTACGATAAGATGTAGCTCCAGAGTGATGCTGGAGCCATCGTGACTGCAAGACAGACTTTCAGTCACACACAGATATCCACAGTTTCCATAGCAACACATCTTTGATTTTTGTGGTGAAAATATGACTTATTTTTTTGGGCGAGATGAAATGAAACATCATTAATTCTCCAGTCGATAGGAAGCAATAGGGGGGGCTATAACTTGTAATTACTGTCCTTGATGTGCGATACGTTGTGTTTTTGTTTGGTTTCAAACCCGGGCCGCACCCGGAGACGCGGCTTGCATCCCATCCACGTGTTGAAAGAAATAGATCTCTACACACACACACGCAGCCAAAAACTTTGTGGCGTGTTCTGATTTCCTTCTAAGTTTACATGATGGGACTCGTAAGGTGTAACTTTAAAACTCAACAGTGTGACTTCTTTCCTTTGGCCCCACACCGACCACCTGACGAACAAACACAGCACAGCTGCTCCTCATGTGCAGTGCACCGTGTGGATGCCGGTCATGTGGTGCTAACATCAGGTTTTGACAGGGAACGTTTTACCTATTGTCTCGACAATTAACACTTTCTGTCGCTGAGTGGTGCGATCTCAGGTAATGAGGTGATATGACACTGTTTTGCGTTACAGTGTGGCTTTGTCAACACTGCTATAAATGTGCGTAACTCTGAGGAACAGAGGCGACACGCTCTGTCTGTATCTTCACCTCACCCACAGCTCATAACTAATTAAATTTCAATCAGGGGAGACGAGTGAATGAAAAATGAATGTATTACAGATTAAACAGAATAGAGTGCTGACGGTCTTTCTGGCGCTTGAACACGATGGGGGAGATATTGAATGAAGCACAGGGCTTCTGCTTCTGAGCGGGAACTTGGAGAATCCCCTGAAATCCAGACACTGGTGGTGATGGTGACCTGCTGAGGCTGATGAAGAACGAAGAAAGATGGATAAGATCACACTTTGAAGACTTGGTGGCACTGATGAGGCGGAGGAGGACAGAAAGAGACTACGTTATTTGAGAAAAAGAAGAGGAAAGACAAAAAAATGAACTGATTGGCTAATTAGGCAGGCACGGTGCGGCGCTAATGGGACACATAAAACCAGCTGATAACACCAGTGACACCCCTTGAAATGACAGCAGATAATTGAGAGTGTGAGGATAAACAGGAGGACTGAGAACGAAACTACCAGGATAACGCGCATATTTCTGCAAACCTTACAGAATTCTTTATCCCTATCCATGTAGTTTTCTAATGGGTGTTTTAAACTTAACAAAAAGTCATTTTATATACCATTTAAGCAGCTTATAATGACAAAATAACAATAGACGGCTGTGAAAGCATCAAAATGCTCAACTGAGTTCTCTCCATTTATAAAAACATGTTACCTGATGTAACTTATAGGTGCAGTAGACACATACTTTATTATTGTTGTTGTTGTTGTTGTTGTTGTTGATGATGATGAAGGACAAAGTGCATCCCCCTGCCTTGTGCTCAGTGTTTAACAAGACAATCATTTGAAAATGATCTCAGTAATTACTATTTAGTTTAATTTGGTGAATCATTTATGCGCAAGTGTAATAAAATGCAGCGGGCCTTAAAATGACTTTATTAAAAGCACTGGGAGTGTGCGTGCATTAAAACCAAGGAGGTTAATAACCCAGTATGTGTTGCCCTTATGTATTTTAACAATCTAATACTGATATTAACACCAGTGGAGATGCGTACGTGATAAGACAGTCAAACACAGAATTCAAATTTAGAAACTTTGGAGTTTCCCCAAAAATGACAAATGTAAAATAACAAAAAAAGAAAAGAAAAAAAAAGAGGTGTTGTTTGAGTTGTCCAGGGTGAATGAGTATAGGAGCAAAGAGGGGGACAAAGTGTGATCAATTCTATGCTGCGATGTTTGATTAAACAAATGAGACGAATAAGACGGCAAACAGAGTGCCTGTTCTTTTCCAAGCTGCCTTTTCACCTCATGAATGTCAATGAGGAGGTGGTAGGGGTTTATTTATGATCAAAGATTGAATGTAGGGTCCATCCCTCTGCCTGATAATGCCGCACTGTTTGTCTTCGTGTAGAGATGTGGAGATGTTTATGCTTACAGCGACACAGCTGTAGGATCACACCCAGCATCTCCACACACACACACACACAGGTATATTTGAGAGACGCCTGTATCGGTGGCATGGATTTACAATGGCTGGTGCGAACACTCACCGTGATCACAGTCCACGTTCATACAGACAACAGCGCGTGGCCTTTGTGTGATGCCCACTCAGTGGACTCACGGCGTGGATGATTACCATAATGAACATAAAAGCCCAGACACAAACAGCGCTGCGTTCATTCCTGTCATGTTAGCCACATATTACATGTAATTCATAGTCAGCCACAGCAGCAAGGTTGGAAAAAGCTCTCGAATTTAATATATATTTGTGTCTGCTGAAATTTACAAAAGCCGTATCTTCTCTCAGATGGTGAAATATTGCCCCCGGGCTCCGTAGGACATGCTTTGCAATTGCCCTGCCAATGCTTTTCAAAGTGTAAATAATCTTGAAGCTTCACAGATCTTACAGCGCTGATGAATAATGCATGCTTGAAATTACAGTTGCTGTGATAGTCACCTCCGTTGTGTCAGGGCATCCTCTATCTTTCTCTCCCGCTCTCTCTCTCTCTCTCCGATTGATTACAGCCCATAATTCTGTCTGAAAAGTGGGATGTCATAGAGAAGACTCTGATAAGAGATTCTGCTTTGTCACCTGTTGAGAAAGGTCCCTCTATCTGTGGTGGTACTGCAAGCAGAAATTGCATACTCGGCCAATCCAAGAGTCTGAGCTTTGGAAAAAAAAAAGTCTGAATACATACACATGGTGCCTGTGGCTCATTTACTCTTAACTTAACTGACCTTCTTCATGGACTTTTTTTTATTTAATTCTACTAATTCTTTCTGCAGGATATTCTGTTGCCGATAAACAAACCCATACAATTCAACTATCGGCAGCTCATGGCCAATTCAAATTGGTTGTCAGACAACGGGAGCTTTCCTCCATCATCTATTGCAAATATCAAATATAAAAGAAGCACTGATTCTTCAGACAAAGCTGGCAACTGTGTCAAATGTTTCTCTTCTACTATTTTTTTTTTACACCTCAAAAGTGAGTAAAGTAAAAAAAAGTTTGATTAGATGATGATTTATTCTCACTAATCCAGTAGTGAGAATAAATAAAGAAATCCAGTGTGTGTTACATTGTGTCACAAGCACTGAACTTTTCAACATCGGAACTATCATATATGGCATTACACTGTATCAGAGCAATAATATGCAATGGTGCAAACAAGTCCCGCTGCTGCTGCTGCTAAATTGTGAAGGGCGCCCATTGTGAGTTTCACTGTCATTGAGGTTATTGCTACAAGAACTCATTAATCAAAAAATGCATCTATAAAACAAGACAATGGTCTCACATATTCAGCAAGTTGACAGCCGATCCCTTTTCAACATTTCACGAGGTAATGGAACAAGAACGAGCAGCCAGTGAGCTGTTAGATGAGGAGCAACAGGCCACAGGCGGCACACTTCCAACTCCTTAGCAAGGTAACACGTGTCCCTGTGTCCTGCTGTGGTGCAAAAAAACAACACACACCATGAGCCATTGACTGACTACTTCACTATTGTGACTATTTGTTTGAATCTGATGTAAACAGATGCACCAGTTACCAGTTTGTTTGTTTTTTGATGTTTGCTGTCGAATCACACTGTGCTTGCACAAAAAGAGGAAAACATTGTCATCCTTCTCCACAGATGTTTGTCACAATAGAACCCCTTCTCGCCGCTGTTTATCTACAATTATTTTAGATAAAATAACCAAATAATGGGAAAAGGCATCTTTAAATAAATAAATAAATAAATAACTGACAAACAGAAAAATGCCCCTTTCTTCTCAAACAATGCATCCCGAATACTATTCTCATTCATTTGATGATGCTCCGCCGTGTAATATATGATTCTTATGTGACCAAAATAGCAGTGGCATTTGCAATTGTCTTGAAGGCACTGAAATGTTACCCATCTCCTGTGCAGATGGGTAACACTCTGCTCTCCGCTCCTCTGTGGAGCAGCTCCACGGTACAGACAAACAAATCTCTGTGTGAGCAGCGTGGTTTTATTTTACTGACTGTCACTGTGTTGTTTGCTAATTATACTCTGCTCGGCGGCATGGATGCTTTCCAAGCACAGTATACCATGACTGTCTGGGAAGAAGGAAACACATGGTTCATCAATAAAATATGATGTATGTATATATATATATATATATATATATATATACATATAGAAATACTTCTTTATTAATTCACCTTATCTTCATTGTACTGAGAATGAGCCAATGCACAGGACTCACTAACAAACCAGGGGCATTTGAATACTGGTTATGAAAGACAGGTGATAATTCATTACATTTAATAGGACGCTATGCTGCTCATTACGGTTCTATAACAAATAAGCCTGTTGGAATATTTACCCAGTGTATTGATTCAAGATGCCTATATTGCCATCTTCCATAACTTCTACATGTAAGAAACCGAAATTCAGTTTCCCTAAAAGGACATGAAAGAATAATGCATTCAATTTGAATAAATAGCCACCCAAAAGGAATAGGCCTATAGCAAGTCACACTTTAAAATGTTTTGAAGTGCAAGTGCAAGAATGCCCATGTCTATAAAGTGCATATTCAATTGAAGGCGACATAGACCGGAAGCTCCAATTAACGCTGCGTTTGTGTGTGTATCTGTGTCATTACCTCGTTTATGAAACCCTAAAGTCTCAGAACAAACAGTTCAGCCACTGCTGAGGGTTTTATTGTTTTCCTGGGCTCTACGAAGCGGATCGGCACTTCCGTATGTTGATGCCGTCATCAGTATACCTCACCACTCCTCTCACCACCGTAGCGCCTCCTGGTGCGGGCACTACATTCAACCGCAGAAGAAGAAGAACTACTCTCGTTGTAGCTGCTGAGATGCAGAGCATCCACCGTGCCAGAGGGGGAGCTGTGTATCTGAGAGCTGGCCTATCTATTACGTCACTTCCAGGTACCTGGCCAATCACAGGACAGTGGGAAAGCTCTCGTTGGCTGGCCAATCACAACACAGTTCTGAGGGCATGGTTTTGGTCTGAAACAGCACGGCTGACGAGAGCGTCAGTGAGGAGATATTTTGATCGGCTCGTTTGCAGCGACGAGGAGGTTTTTAACCATGAAAACAAGTTAATATATGTAAGTAGACCTCCATAACTAACATATATGTGTGATACAAGCATTCTATGTCACCTTTAACCTAAGTACAAAGTCATGATTTAAAAGATGGGGTTAGCACCCTTGTCTTTGCAGCTAGAAGACCCGGGTTCAGGACCCGGTTGGAACAAGGACCTTTCTGCATAGAGTTTGCATGTTTTCCCTGTGTGTGTGTGGGTGTTCTCCAGGTTCTCCGGTTTCCTCCCACAGTCCAAAAACATACAATATAGGGGTTAGGTAAATTGGACACTCTGAATTGTTCATGAGTGGTTGTTTGTCTCTATATGTTGCCCTGTGATGGACTGGCAAACTGTCCAGGGTGTGAACCCCGCTATCGCCCTATGTCAACTGAGATTGGCACAGCTCCCCCCACGATCCCCCCTCATCCTGATACAACAAAACAAGTGAAGGTACTTCCATACAACTTGCAACTGAACTTATTTTATCTGTGCATGTGGTGCGGTAGAGCAATGCCGCCATCTTATAGTCCTTCTATTTTTCTGCAGCACTCAGCAGCAGCAGCAGCAGAGAAAATGAACAGTACAATGAAGTTATATCCAAAGACACGACCTGACCACTGAGGTGCTACGGTAGCAACTGGCACATAAAAAAAGTGGGAGCCTTTTCCTGGAGCTACAGTATGAATGCTGTGTGAACATGCTGAGCATCCATTCAGGAATCATCGCAAATTAATCACAGCGGCAAGTTGTGAAGGGGAGCTGTTTACTGCTGCGAGAAGAGCTCAGGGGCAAGAGGTTACTGACATTAGAACTCCTCCCTTATGACTGTTCCTTCATATTAATGCTGCAGTGTCATAGTAGCAAGGTCTACTAGCCCAGTGTGTGTGTTGTAGCCAATGCAGAGCCAGCAGAACATCATGTTCCTCAAATGTTTATACACCTTCTACCTCGTGCTCCCTCTCTCTCTCTCACTCTGTCACTGCATCAATGAATGAAGAAAAAAAAAAGTGGGACAAATGAATGAATGAATGAAAATTGCCACCCTGGGCAAATGATATAGAAAAGGGTGAATTTCATAGTCTGCCTTCTATAGAGCAGAATTAGGCTCCATCGCAGCTGAATGAGTTTGATGGGAAAGGACAGTGAGGGGCTTTCTAGTAATCGTGCATGTCAGGGGAGATTTCTCTCAGGCAGAAAGTGCCGAGTTAAGAAAAAAGGATGAAGCGAGAATAAATGAGGTATAGGCAGGATTTGATGGATTCCAGAGGAGGATGACTGACCACTAATTGAGGAAGTAGCATCCCTGTTGTGTCTCGCCGCATGTCGCTCCGTTTCCTGAAGTCATCCAGGGGGTGCGGTGTAAGGTGTGATGGAGTGTAATAGGCTAATGAAATGAGGTGATTTAGACTGAACGATGCAGAGGACACAGCTCCTTAGGGGAGCTTGCGGCCACTGGAGCATGAAAAGTTATAAGAACATGGTATTATGAGCTCAGGCGAGTCCAACTTTGTGTCCCTAACTTCTCATCATGGACGGCAGCGATGTCAAATCCAACGTTACTGATGACACAGAAGCTTCTTCACGTGAACCATGGAAGTGAGCGCTGAACATGTCATTGTTCACTCACTCGAGTCATGTTTATTTATTTTATGTTGTCTCACCGCAGGGCTTGCAGGTACAACAGGGAAATAGATCCTGACCCAAATTCAAAGGTAGAAACCTCCTCTGCTACTGGAATAAGTGGAGAAATAACACATGTTATTAATATAGTTATATAGAGATGGCAGTAACCATTAGGAAAAATGCCAAGACAACAGTCATTTAAAACTGGAATAATTGTTCCACACAGTTCAGATTTAAGTCTTATGAATTTTTACGTGTCTGTGAACCACTTTGTAACTTTCCATCCTCTGCTGTTCTGTGAATATTAGGAATTGGGCTCATTGAGATAAACAGTTGGTCGCACTTATTCTCCAGTTGGAATGACTGTGAAACAATACGATATCATTAAAAAAGCAGCCGTCAACCATCAAAGAAATAAAAAACGTGGCTTTTATCTTTCATTAACACAATTATCGGGCTCCTCTTCACAGATGTAATGTTTTGTCTCCTACATTTTGAGCCAGATCTTTAATGGATGACAGTCTTTTTTCATTTTGCTTTTGTACATTTTGTTTTACTCCAAACAATAATTTGTACACCTCAGCCAAGATTAAAATGCATTGTTCAATTCTGTACTGAAAAATTAATTGGACAAAGCAAAAGCAAACGACAAAGGCATCTATAATTCCATTATAAAACAGTCACGAATGAGAGGGATTTCTTTAACTGACAGTGTGATCCAGGAACTAATATGGTAACCAGTTTGTGCAAGTTAAATTCTCACTTTATAGTTTGGGCATAACTAGAACAAAGACATTTCTGAAGCCGCATCCCAAAATGACATGGTGAACAATAAATCCTCTCGGAATCACTGGAGACATCAGATGGTGTCTGTGTTCTGACTCCCAGTCAACTGTTGCCAGTTGCTGCCATTTGGTTTGAGAATTTAGTTAATCGTCCCCAAACAGAATTATTATTCACAAGTAGCAGCAGAGCAGCAATTTACAGAAGCATCAAACAAAAGAACAAAAAAAAGGCAGTCGAAGAAACGTTTTCACCACATCAAAAACGCTGTTTGCTGTTTTAACCAGATTGAAGTGTTTGAACTGGGCCTTGAGGGGGAACACATGATTATAATAAAGATTGTAATAAAGGAAGACAGACTAAACACATATCCATCTGTGCTCATTGTCCCTGTGTGTGTGTGTGTGTGAGAGAGAATATTCTCAATAGAGATGGCACACAGCATGCAAAAGGATCAAGCGTTTTCCTGGCGCATCACAGGACAAATCCATTACAGTAATCAGTCTACGCTGAGAGAAATAAAACCAAAACAAACAAATACAGTTTGCAGGTTATTATGTTATGTCATGTGTTCCACATGGATTTACACAGCCAACGGTGTAATAGTCTCTGGCCAATTGATTGCCTTCTGCACAAGTCCTACTTGCCTTATTCATCCACACATCCACATCGTTTCACAACAACAGACACATAGACAGACAATAACCAAAACCTCACACAAGCACAAGAGGTGCATTCCATATATCTGATAACATGTCTGCATGACGAGAAGACAGAGGTGGACAATGATTAACAAGCAAATAATTACATCGTGGACATGGTGTGTTAGGATAATTGAAAGTAGAGGCCAGAGTTGATGATGTTTTTTTACTCATAATTCAGTTCTTGCTCTGACAACTATATTTCTGCTGCTGGCCGTAGCAGTTTACTACGCCGAGTTTCAAGATCATTATACTATAACTGGCCATTTTATTAGGTTGATCTAATAAAGTGGCACCTGAGTGAGTGAATCAAGGGTTGATGTGTTGTTTTTCTAGTTACTGTTGCTATCATTTTAAACCTGTCGGGTCATTTTTCATCTGATCACTGGCATTAACAAGATATTTTCTCTTTTCGGTGCATGAAAATCACAAAAATGTGCACGGGTGTTTGTGTGTATCTTTGTGAGGACCAAAAACACATATAAACCATAGGGATGCTCCTCACAACTCTAAAATACGTCTTGGAGAGGGTTAGATTTGAATTTAGGTTAAGGTTTAGGGTTAGACATTTAGTTGTGATGGTTAGGGTTAGGGTTACTGGCTATTGAATGCATTATATCTGAGTGTCCTCACTAAGAATGCTGTGTGTGTGAAGTCCTTGACATTTCATGCAGCCCAGTTACAGTTAGTTGATTGATGTTAAAAAAAACAACGTTTTATTTTCAATTAAAGTGGCAATGATTATTTTTGTAATGTATTTATCACTGCGAAAGGTCTAAATGTTAATCAAATTTAAGTTAACATGTTTATTTTTGAAAGAAAATCTTGGCAGTAAATAGACACTGTTATTTGGAGGTCCTCTCTTTGACAGGTAGAGGTCGCTCAAGGACTCAGGTTCTCTCTTGGCAATACATTTGAAAAAATTAAGTAACATTTTTGAAAAAAAGACCTTAAAAGAAAATGTTCTATTAGATTTCATTGTTTAAAAATAACCAGAAACAGAAGTCCTCTGTAGGTTGGTGTAGAACAACAGTCCCCTGTTAGCCTGGTAAACGTGTGTGTGTGTGTGTGTGTGTGTGTGACGAGCAGGTGGCATCCTCCCAATTAAAGCTAGCAGTATTAATGAAGTTCAGCTGTAACTGCTTTGGACACAAGGCTGGTGCTACACCTGTCTCTCCACTGCAGCTTTTTGTCATTCAATCTGTGTTCATTAGCCTGATTGCTGAAACCAGGAGGGAACAAGCAAGAAACTGTTGAAAATATGACGGATGTTCAGATGAGTGTGTCGGGGAGATATTAGATCGAAGAATCACCAAACTGTGTGACACTAAAAACTAGAAAACAACTGTATTGGAAATCAAGCCACAATTACTGTGTTTTTAATTCTAAAAGAGGTGAGGAAACTCACAAAAACACTCACATAGAATGGTACCGCAAAGTGGACAGGAATGGCTGTGTTTCGCAATGTTAATGGTAGAGGTTATGAGCCTGGTGGCATCACACTCAAAAGAAAGTTTGCTGTGTGTGAGTGTTGTCCTTGGATCTCGGTGTTGACGCCCCACAAGCACAACACACAGACTCATTAAAGTTGGGCCCATGTGGACGCCCTTGCTGACTGTTACCCCCGCACCGCCACCGCACAGGATGTTTCACCTTGATGTAACTGCACTTCAGCATTCACAGAATAGAAGCCACCTTTAAAAGTGCTTTCCTCATCTCTACCGGGATAATGAGTCACAGGAAATGATGGTGTCAAACACTGAGTTGAGAACGGGGACACACATATCACAGCATTGTAAATTAAATTAAGACACCTTTCGCCACCTGTGGATTTCAATAAACTACTTCACTCACAAGAATATTTTTTAATAATGCACTCATATAGATTCCAGTTACACAAATGAAACCAGGGCCAAGATGGAATTTTAAAAGCAAGGCAATAAGTTAATTGCATGAATGCCACTGACTGCATGGGTGAATGAAGTGGATAGACAGCCACTTTTAGTGTTCCTGTTGTTCACAAATGTAAGTACTTTGGGGTTATTTGTCTCATCTTCTCCCCTTGACATATCAGCCACTATTAACTATAATTAAATCCCAAGTCGGGGATTTAAAGAGATGCGGTACACTTCCTTCCTCATTTCAGTCTAGACGGCCAGTCATTAAAATAATGTATTGCCTCGTATCAATTAAATCAGTTCACTGATACTGCGAGCCCAAACAGATGGCTACTGGGTAAATGCATCATGCAGAATTCTTAGAGCAAATGGCATGCAATACCGTGCAATGGCATAAATGATCAGGTGGAAAATGTTATTCATGGGGTGTCAAGTGTTTCCTGTTTTATTTTGACACTTCAGTCTTGTCTTATATCGAGTATCTTCACTTCCTTCCCCTCCTGTGTTTCCCTCCTCTTTGATTACCTGCACCTGCCCTGATATGTCACACCTGAAACTCGTTTTCTCCTCCTCCTCCTCCTCCTCCTCCTCCTCCTCCTCCCTCGTCTATTTAGTCTTTTCCTTTGTCTGAGCCAGTTTGTTTGGTACTCTTCTATTAGTGTTGCATGTTTTTCCCCTAATAAGTTGATATGTGAGTTTTGACTGAGTAAATTATGTGTGGACTGATTCTCATGTTCCAAATCTTAAGTTTTAAACCTGTCTCAGTGCTTCCATTTGAGTCTCTTTGACATTAAGTCCAGCCAACTCCTGATAAAGGGAAATGCAATTTCAAAGGTGTTCATACTATCAAAGACAATGCAGGGCAAAAAGGTCCCAAGATTTATAAAAATCCATCATCTTTGGTTTCGAAACCAAAGATAGATGCAGACCTGCCAGAGCCATCAAGAAAGTAGAAATGTATGATAAACTTCACCACTATCCACATGGAAAATGAAGAGAATCACGACAAGAGGACGTGATGATTTATGTCCAAAGGGGACAAAGACAAGTCAATGACCTCATGTGCCACACTATTGGGACATTAATATAACTCCTCCACAAAGTACTACTGTATGTCAGATTTACAGAAAAAAGTGGCCATCTGTCTTCATGCAGAAGTTTTTGCTGTAGCTCTTCTGCACATTGACAGGAATTGAGCAAGAAATATTACTTTCTGCAAAGTGGGGGAAAATATTTAAAAATTCAACTGTCTCCTGAAAAAGGAAAGGCAGTTGATGACGTGGTTTTTATTTGACTAAATCTTCTCACCTTTGCTCGTGTAATATGTTTTGAGTATACTGTAACAAAACTCGTGACTTTTTCTTACCCTAAAAATGTTGTGCCACAATCATAGCGACTCTCACCACTGTTTATTGGCACCTGAAAATCTACCTTGATCTTGGTCCAAGGACAAGATCTACTCTGCATTTATGCACTTGTGCAACCACACGAACTGGCTGTGTATGAAAGTGATCTGTGTAGCGAATATTTGGTTCAATAATAATAATGATAATACTAATAAAGATAATAATAATGTAACATGATCTTTTTAGAGGTCAGGAATATTGTTACTTGTTTTGTATATTTACCACAATTAAAATGTTTATCATCAGGAACTGAATGTGTACTATTTCCAACAATTAAGTGGACCCCTGAAATAACAAGTAAATCGGTCTGAATCTCCAAATGTACAAGGAAAGAGTAACAAAAAATAGATTACACTCAATAGCAGATTACACTCCAACTTGACCACTTAATGTTGTTTTTTACAGATTAAAATTTAAAATTAGTTTAGTGCCTTCATTTTTCTAAATCTAAATTACTCCAAGTTGAATGACATAATATTTAGTTTTAATTAATGCAGTTATTACACTATACTGTCATTAAGTTGCATATTGGCCGTCACGTGTTGTATATTGCAGTTGCTATTTTGAAAATTGCCCAAGTGGAAAACACAGCAACGCCAGCATCAAAATAATTCTTATAATAAATCACAATGCTGATTTTTCTTCAGAGAGAAGCACTAAACTTCCCCAAGAAGCACAACTCCTTTATCATACTTTATTTACTTCTACAAGTGGGTTATTGCTCCAAAGGGGTCCAATCTGACCCACTTACACCATATCTCTGCATGACAATTTCTCATTTCAAATTTCAAGGTTTATCAACTGCTTATTTTGAGACATTTTGAAACATGTTGCTGGGCTTTTTGGCAGTCCAGCTCTGTTAAATTAGTTGACACGTACACCACGATCAAAAGCTCTAATGCATCTTGTGCGGCCTCTGTGTGTTATGCAAATGGAGGTGCTTTAATGAAGACGTCATGAATAATTCAGGAGCGGTGTTCCACAAGAAACGCATCACAGACACAAAATCACAGAAACACAGAATTGCTTTGGAGGAAAAAAAAAAAAAATATGACACTGAAGTATCTCTCTGTGCTCATCACTCGCGTATTAACAAGCAAACATAATGAAATGACCCATTTAATTAGTTTTGTAAAGTGCGGGACATGCATACGCTCTGTGTTCGCTCAACTTTTCACTCGCTGCTGTCAGCCTTTTGTACTTTAATAATCCCAAAATGTAATGTCAGTATAAGGTTTCAAGCTCAGCTTGTCTCTTTTGAGCGAGTCTGATTTACAGCCTTGAAAGAAAAAGGGGGGAGAACACACTGCTGCACTTAATTGAATCCCTATTAGGTGCGCTAAAAAAATAACATTTTAAACTCTCACGGTGGGTGCGCACGTGGAGTGTTCAAACATGAACAGCAAATAAAATCATTTCTGATTTACCTGTGCAAGTTACAACGCCATTTTCCACATGGCTCCGTCGCAGAGATTTCGAGCAGACTTACATTTCGTGTATGAATTATGCCAAGTTGTTGCTTTCACAGCCCCAGGCTAAGAAAGGAAAGTGAGAATTATTCACCTCCCACACGGCACTTACATGTCTATTATCTAATCCTCCAGCAGGAGTCTAGATTAAATCCGTTTTTTTTTTTTTTTTGGATCAAACTCGGGACGTGTTAACCTAAAAGAGCCTGGACTGCAGTCTTCAAAGACGCACACGCCGGGACATTCATCAAGTCCCTTTTAGTTGGTCGTCGTCATCATCTAAATGACAGTGAGTCTGAGCCTCATTTTCACCTCCTGCACTCCCTGCTACTCACTTTCAGGGTAATGTAATGCAGACAAGGTGCAACTGAACATCAGAGCGTCCACTTTGTCCCGAGCAGATGTTGCCACCAAAAGCCCACTCCACCCCTCATTCTGTGACACAGCCAGGCTGACTTTGTAATCATATTACCAATGCATGTCTCATTAGTTTCTGCCATGGCTGAGTGTCCCTGTCTCCCCCTCCTCTACTCATACCCTCTTCCACATATACACACACAAAAGCACGCAAACACACACACACACACACACAATATCCACTCAATTCCTGGCTGGCATTTGCGAGTGTCTGGGCTTGCATCTAAAGCAGTTTACCACGGAAATAACAGCCCCCTAAAAGGATCCTCTGTATGCAGCATCATCCCATTCCATTTGCATTCTAGTGAGACAAATTAAATTTTAGCACAAGGTGAGTACTGCGCCATGTAGAGATGGCAAAAGAATGACTGGAAAAGACATCTGGGACCTAAATTAGGTATTGTGGGTGTTACTGTGACAGCTTTTATTGAAGATATTGATGCATTTAGGTTTGGTTTCTGTCAAACGTGGGAGTCAATGGAAGCTTTGGGCTGAGGAACGTCTTAACGACAGACAGACTCTTGAATGTGTGTCTAGACACTGACGTCTCAATTGGCAGATGTCAGTTTGATCTTATTAGTCTGCTGTGGGTTTCAATGAATGGTTAAGCATTGTTCCATCCAGCGGATCCACTTAAAAAAGAGGTGCAAACAAGTTCACTGAAAGAACATGGAGAATAAATTGTCCATTAGAAATCGGCGGGTCATGCATGGGCTGTCTTTCTACACTCTTACTAAACCACGCACTCTTAGACGTTTCTTTGGTAGAGTGCCCACGAATCGTCCTTGAGAGTATTAGTACAAATTTCTTCCAATAGGCCCAACTCAAAATCTGTTAAAGAAAAAAAGCTGTGATGTTTAAAATCCTGACACTGGCGCTTCTGCAAGTGCATGTGTGTTCCTTCAACAGGGAAGAGGGTCTTCCTTAAGAGCATCTATGGAAACACCTGTCACAGCTCCCCTTTCAGTGAACCTGACAGTGTTCATTATTAATGAGATCTTCGTGACCGCCATGCTACCTTCTTAGCTGCAGCGCAAACTCAGTATCTCTATGCACATCGTCCAGCCCTCGCCAACGTCTTTGGTTAGTTAAAGTTGATGCAACGCCGAGCAGTTACAGCCTCCAGTTACTGGGCTTGAAATCGCCAGCACGCTATTGATTTCCTCCCACCATGTAATTTCCAGGGCACTTAGTCTAAATATCAGCTCCGATCAACTTGCCTGAAAGGGAGTGCTCCGCTTTGAACTCGGACCTTTGAGCTCGTGCGTGAGCGTGTAGCATCTGCCCGTGAACACACGAGCGGAACACAGGGCAACCAAACAAGGCACGTATCTGACTGATGTTAAAAGTCACCCTGACCTGCGTCCCTTGCAAAAAATAAAGCGATTCACTCTCACACAGGGACACTCAGGGAGGCTTTGAACAGAGTAATCTTATGTTGTTGTTTTTTTGTAGGGGGTTTTAGCGTTTTACGGAGAAAGCAATTTTATAACGGATGAAGGTGTAATCCCTGACAATACAGGGATTATCTCTTTAAATGACCTTTATTTTGCCATGAGACATGGAATGCTTTACAACCACACAATCCCAAGTTTGGTGTAATTATGGCTCGAATACGTTCTAATCATCAGGCTACAGACAGACGGGCAGCAAGTAGACGAGGACCAGCAGTGGGAGGATTCAAACAAAGGGAACATTATGAAGTAAAATCAACGTTTTGTGATAGCTTGTCCTTTGATAAATGCTCAGACTGTTACTATGGACATTCTGTAATGACGCATATCCTCACATCCTTGAATGCACAACAATCCCAGTTGTTCTGGGGCACACAAATATTATGGTTAGTAAGAAACAAGGAGGACGTAAAGAGGTTCCCACCAAACAAAGAACGACTCACTCATGTCCATCTTTGTTAGTTGGATCTTCCAGCTCATCAAAAATGCTATCCTTTCCTCTCAGAAATTGAAGAGGAGAGCGAGCACTCCTTTTGGCTCAGATAATTGGAGCCATGGGACCTGGTACAGTAATGGGAAAGAGATTGGCAACAGGGTATAGAATATATTTCACAGCTCAACATTTTATGACCACTTTTGCTCTTAATGTTCTGAAGTGCATGAATGGACACTTTTGTTGACCATTGTTTTCTCTCATTGTCGAAACATTGCCCCCCGAAACATTGTCAAATAAACACTTAGCAGAAGCCGTTTCTTTGCTTTGCATTTCTATGGACCACATTCTCCTTTCTTCAAAAAAAGAAAAACAAGAATTCTCTCTGAGTTTAAAGTGGACTTTCCATCTTGAAAGACCACCGTAAACAGAAAAATCCAGCTAACGAAACATTTAGTGCTGGTTGCAGTTTACTACCGCTCTATCCTGTTTTATTACCACTGTTTCAATGAGACTGTTGAATAGGTCAATTCTTGACTTTATTTGAGTTATATCCTTGATGAATATTTCAGCAACATGTATTATTCATGCGAGGATTCGCTCCATTCATTGCTGAGATAACGGGCAAAATCATTTTCAAAATTGAAAATGTCTTTGACCTTTGATAAAATTGAGCTCAAATGTGCCATGTTTTATGCTATGATGTTTAAGTTACTTTTTATTATTATTATTATTATTATTATTTCAGTAGCACGTTGTGCACCATTTGTGAACAAAATGTCCTTGATTGTTGAATGTAGCTACAGACTAATAAATGCTATGGGGTTTTTATTTTTTAATTCCATGCTAAGTTCAACTGAAAGTGAGCTTACCATACACAGTAAGTGGGTGTTTAATTAGATTTACAAGAAGCAAACAGAAACCCATAAGTGCACAAAGCAAAAATGTGGGGAAAAGAATTTCAAGATAATAATGAATAATAGCCCAGTTCCCGGATGATTAAAAACACAAGTAGACTGATTCTTTCTGAGATTTCTGGCAGAATGAAAGCACATGATTACAGAAGTTTTTCAACCAATTTGCTTCAGTTTGAAAACTTCCACCTCAGCACTGGTGAGTCAGTGTAAATGTGTTCAGTTTTACACTGAGTTACATACTGTATTATACTATTACACTTTTTCTTCTTTATAGATGTAATTATTAAGAATATACCATTTTTCTTATCCTCATGTGGAGGATAAAGCGGGAGAAAATGGATGAATAGATATAATTTTTCTTTCTAAAAATAATTTCTATTATTAGAATATTTATAATATTTCTTTATTTAAAAAAACTAACAAAAACCTATCTGATTAACTGTCCAGGGGGCTAGTTAGATAAACTGTTACTCCTTTTGTGTTGATAAAAACATTAGATACACTTTATATATACATATTATTGTTTAACTGTGTTTTTGTTTTGTTGCAAAAATCCATGTTCATCACTGATGATAATTAGGTACAAATACATTTTATTATCACAATAAAAACATTCAAATGATACAGTTCTCTGACAGTATTTACAGCAAAGTCTCAAGACTCACATGGGTTTCACACTGATGAAGGATATGGTGGTTGTACTCTTTACTTTCCAGTCTTCAAAAAAAACAACTTGTCGGGACAATTGGGCCATTTTAATTCCTCCATATTTGGCTATTCAGGCCATTTTTTATTGCCAAGGAAGATGAATTTCAAAAGTATCTTGAGAGGATTTGAAGTAGTCTCTTTGAACTGGAGCCGAGCTTTAAGCAGTGACCGGGTTGTGTCCACTGGGCTCGCTGACGGAACCTCCGTGCTTGCGCCCCGAATATTCTCCAATAAATGAACCATCCTCGTCGAATTCCCCGCCGCCATCTGCGTAGTCAACCAAGCTGTCTCTGCTGACGCTGTCCCCGACTGTGTCATTGCCATTCAGGGAACACAAGCTACCGCCCTTCAGTGGTTTCTCGTCGCTGTCACTGCCATCAACGACAACAGAGAGGGTTGACTGTGGTCAGCGGTGCAGAGCATAAACAAACGTGTTGTAAAGCACATAAAGCAGCAGATGTTACACAAGCTGCACGTGTGCGGCCTTCGATGGCTGCAACACGCGATCACACACCCACACACGTAGTATCACACGGAATCAAAAGCAACACAAACTCACAGAAACACTATAGAGCATGTGCAATGGGTATAGACTATTAAATGCTTGGCTGCATGAACAGACACACAGGCTCCCACTCAAAAAGCTAGTTCTTATGGGAGGACTTGCAGGAAAAAGGAGCACAGGGGAGGTGGGGAAACATTGCTACAATCACTTCACTAATTGCTAATTGCCAAGGCTTCAGGACCAAAGGCAATTTCAAATCTCTTTAGAGCCAAGGATGGAAATTGCTAGAGTGCAGTAGGAAAGACGATGGGTGGGAGATGCGTGTGTGTGCGTATAAAGACGGGGTGGGGGTTGAAGGCTGAGATTGAGACAAGGAGAGGGAACGGGGGGGGGGTTGGGGGAAGAGGTGGGGCATATGCAATCCCAGACAAACAGCCTGTCATTCCCGGTATTCCCGAAGGGCTCACACGCAGGCTGAGGAGATTAGATGCCAATTTACGGCTGGGCAGCTGGCCAACTCGCAGGTGTGTCACGATGAGACGTGGGGTCACCTCAAAACACTGAGGATATTTTTCCTCCCTGTCCTCCTTTTCTAATTCCCTGAACCATCCGTGTTTGCTAACACCTCTCTTTGGTTTAGTATTCACGTCACAGAACGTCTGCGCTCAGAAACAGTCCTCAGGTGGCCGGTGTATGTACCATGAGGCACTCTGTCTCTGACACCTGTGCTGACTACAAGCCTGACATTTTGAGCAGCATTTTTGGGCATACATGTGGTTCAAGCCAAGATTAGAAATCGGGGTCTCCTTCGCGCGGATTTTTAATAACTCGTCTTATCTGGCCGATTTCATGAGTCCGTTTACCATGCAAGCCACATAAGGTCCGCATTTCAACTCTTATCAAACCTTCTTTCTCTGACGACTCTAGAGTGCTGAAGATAAGTGGCTGTTATCTAAGAGCAGTGGAATGCCACAGCCGCGCCGGCCCGCCCACAGTGACTTTGAATACGGTGATAAAACAGGACTGTGTGAGTGCCTCTGAGCTGCAACTCATTCAAGACCTTGGTCGGGATCCAGCTCCAGTCTCAGCTGTTGCCGTGAAAAGGCTTCGCTGCAGCCTGACAAACAGGTGAGAAATGGAGGTGCAACACAGAAGGAGCAGAAGGTAATTAAATTTGTCTTGCCACTGACCCATGCTGACTTGGTTTGGGGGCAGCATGAGACACTTCAGGTGCACGATAGATTTTTCGGCCCCATTGCAACTGTCGTTGTGTTTATTTCAGTTTGGAAAAAAGTTCCCCACATCTGTTGCCACCTCCTAAATTGCACATTAAAATGTGAGAAGATGAAGGGTTTAAAAAGATGGGGAGGGGGGGGGACAACAAACTAGATGAAGAAAAAACTGCATCACACAGTTAGTTAACAGGCAAATTCAGCTATACGACACCTGCTGTTTCTACAATGGACAGAGGGACAAAGCAGCAGAGGCCTGTCTGAAAAGAGAAATCATCCGAATCGTAATTACCACTTCTCAGCTCACTAGACACATAGAACACCGGTGGGTGATCCATTGCCCTCAGTGATTCAAAGGGCACCAGAGAACTCTAAATCTAACACTAAAAGCCACGAAAAACATCACAGTAATGCTAAAGGCACTCTGGAGGGGACAGTAGTCAGAGGAGCATCATGGGCACGATCCATGGGAGGCATTCCAAACAAACAGCACAGATGCAACCTACTCACACATTCAGTATATATTAATATGAGCTTCAAGGTAAACCATACCAAAGCCACCCTGAAGTGCATACAGTCCAGACCAAGCTGCTTTCCATCCACATACCAGTCATTAAGAACTTCAGGGGAGTAAAAAAACTCCCATATTAGAGTTGTACGTGAATTATATATATAAGGCCATGTCTTTTTTTCTTTATTAATAGAATTAGTGTTGGTAAGAATCAAAGGATAGCAATCGTGAGTGATCATGTTCTGAATAATATGATGAAGGGCAGGATCAAGCACACGGCCGTGGCTAGTTTAAGTGCGTGCACAAACAAAACACACCCCTGCCACAAAGTGTCAGCGAGGATGCAGTCCATTCCCCTAAACTGTCAACATGGCAGCTTAACAATGGAAACAACAGACACTTAACAGCTATTAGAAAAAGAAAAAAAAAAACACTGTCTTCCCAGTCCACTGCTCTGTGTCTCCGCATGCATCAGTGAATATAGGATAGTTTCCAATCCACAATGCTGTACATATAAAATCAATATGTCTGCAGTTGGAAGCTTCATCTATTGTGATTAAACCAATGCTTGGTCAAATCTAAGAGCTACAACTGTCTGACCACCATTCAATAAATATGAGTTATGAATATGAACTTGTATGGTTGTCACTTACCCTCAGTAGCAAATGCACTGGCCTGAATATAAGACACAAACATGTAAATGACGTGTATGATTATTAAATAACTTTGACTTGATTGGGTGAATGAATGAATGAATGAATGAATGAATGTCAGTACCTTCCTGACCATTTATTGCAATTAATGGACAAATGGTTTTGACTTGATGGTTCCATTCTTTAGATCAGAGGTCTCAAACTTGTGGCCTGTGGGCCACATGCGGGCCCCCAATTAACATCATGCGGCCCATCACTTAATATCATTTATACTAACTTATTTCTGTGGGGTTTTTTTTATTGAGAGATTGCGGTCAGCTGAATACAGCTGAGTTTCTTTATGACGACAATGTCCTACATGAACTGACACAAAGCGTTGTTTATGTTAGACAGAGAGACAGCAAGTGTGCAGCGGCTGTGTCAGGCGGACACCATTTTAGTTCAACTCAAGAAACACTTCTCCATGAAACAAACACACAACAAGAAACTCGCTGTGCACAAGTATGCACAAACACACAGAGCAACACAAAATAACGAACTGATCCCGACAGAAACAAGCTGACTCTACTGTCTGTAGAGTGCACACATGCACACGGTCCAGTCAAACACACAGATTACCATTTCATCTACAGGGGAACAAAGCTCAAGTCGAGTGTCACCCACTACTCTAAACTGATCTGTGTGATTACCTAGCCCATTAAATGGCGAGAACATGGGCTTCTCGCTTGGTCCTGCTCATGAATGCAAGGTTTGCTTTTGGGATGGGAGAGAAAAACATTACTGTGACAAATGACAAATGAGTTTCTCAAACAGAAATATTCCACATATGGTCGTTAGATTAATATTGCTGCAACACAACACATTTATGCACTGTGTTTATGCAGATAAAAAAAAAAAAATGCAATTTCCTCAGCACAGATTTGCACTGCAGCTTTGCTCTGTAGAGTCGGAGTGTAGCTCACCTGTATTCACAGAAGTTGTCGTCATTCATTCCATGTGGCTCAAAGTCAGGGTGGAGGTCCTCCTTCTCTTTCACTACAGGGGGGCAGCAAGACAGACATTTTAGCACATTTGTAAAAGAGCATGTTACACCATGTCACACATGAATGTGTTTAATAATTATGATGAAGTTGACCATTGTGCTTTTAGATATAACTTGTTATCACCTCATTACAATCTCTCAGAGCACTAGTAACTGCAGCATATGTCATTTCTAGTCTTGTCGCAATATTGAGATGGAGTAGCCAGTATTTGCACAACATGATGACAACATGAAGAAAGTTCACTCTCTGTTGTGGAGGACTTTTGCCGCGACCGTTGCTTATATCTGTGGCGTTAAAGGAACCCAAGAGTGATGTTTCCTGACATTAGACATTGATGATCTGGAAATTTCTGAATGTGAAACCATACATTTCTAAACCAAGACTGAAGACTAGCGGACTCATCCCCACAATAGAGTAGAATGGTGAATGGTACGTTGGGTTGGGGCAGAGCATCAAAAGACTGCAATGGAATGTAACTCCCCCCAAGTACAAAATGAGTCATGAAAAATCTCAAAGCATATTTGAGGACATAGAAACCTCTACAATCCAATGGGAGTAGTAAAGAAATGTCACTTTTGATATTATTGTGTGAACAGGTGTGAAATTTACTTTTGTTGCAAACATGTATGATTAAAGCACTAAAATGCTGATTTTGATGTCACAGGGACTTCAGTGTCATATGTAATCACCTTCCCTGCAGCTTCACTGATATATCCTGTTTCCGAAAACACAAGGTCAAAGCGACCTTGACTTTTCACCTGCAAAATTGAATCCCTCCACCCTTGAGACCAAATGAATGCCTGTGTCAAACGTGAAACATTTTCTCTCAAGGGTTTTCTGAGACGTCGAGAGAGAGAGAGAGAGAGAGTGGCACAGACAGATGGACAACCCGAAAAATCACAATGCCTCCAGCTATGACTGTCACAGGTGTGGAGGCCTAAAACCACCACACAAAAAAACTTTATGTCGTCATATCAAGTTGGTGCAAAACCTCTTTTTGTGTCCACACGAAGACTACACATCAGCTCTTTGTGTAAATATGCTTTAAAAATACCATGCTTCTGAGAAAGACAAAGAAGGGCTTTCATGAACAGAGCTGGATGGGCAGAGGGGAGATCCAAAGGGCCTGATGAAATATTCAGTGCTTCATGTCAAAAAGTACTGCAGGCAAAGGAGTGGAATTGTGGGGTGAAGACGGTCAAAGTAGTAGGGGAGGAGAGAAACTGAGCGAGCTGATTCTTTGCAGGTACCAATGAATTTGGGAGTGATACAAGGCAACACAAAGGAGAAGCCAGGACGGTGCGTACAGGGTGACAGGTGGGGAGGAGTAAAACACATCTCGCATGACAAGATATAAATACAGGTACAAAGCGAAAGTAACAAAGACACACACACACACACAACAGCTCATTCAGGGTAATGGCAGGGTTGGCATGCATTGGTGCCTCACATGCATGCATAATTTATTTCCACACAGGGTCGGGGGGTCAAGGTTGAGGCCAACTCCACTTTGCTTCAGAAAGTCAACAAAAATAACATCAAGAGTCAGATAGAGGCATCGTCCTGAGTAAGAGGTGGTGTTTAAAATAATGTGATATAATTCAAATTTATATGAAATCAGACTAATCTATGACGTGTACGGTGTCCTGATATTTATTTATTTTTTTTCCCCTCCCAAAGCAAAGTGATGAGGCAGCCCAACCCTGGTCAAAGACTAACTGACCTTTTTCCATGGAGAACATGTCTTGTCGCTGGCGCGGCGGTGGCGTACCTGCATACTTGCCACCTCGGTTTTTCCGCACAAAGCAGACCATGAGTGCGACGAGGGTGAGCAGAGCCACGGCGCACATGGTCCCAATAATCCACCCGTGCGCTGAGGAGTTCCTCTGCTGTGCTCCCACACCTAAGAAGAGACACATCAGAAGAGTTCAACAATCAACTCAATACACCTGTGTATGGAAAAAAAAAATCCCCTCAAGCACCCCTCAAACAACTAAATCTTTCAGTAAAAAAAACCCAGAAGAACACGATGAATTCAAATTTGAGAGGATGTTCTTAAATCGTATTTCACTTACATTCCCTTCAGCTATAACACTCTATCTCCTCTGAAAAGTATTAGATCGGCAGGAGAAGAAAAGACCAAAAAACTCATTCACCTGAGTCAATATGAGTTCTTCACTGTTTTGTTTGAACTGCCATTGGCAGGACGCTAATCACTCTCTCGACTATGACACCTTTTCTCTCGTCTCACCTTTGACTTGAGTGTGGAAAACATCCTCGAAAATGCTAGAATTATCGAGCAGACTCTTGGCCATGAGACGCACCGTGTACATCGTCCCCGGTACGAGCCCGTCGATAACGTGGAAACTTTGAGAAGCGTTTACAGCCTCTGAAATCCGCCAGTTACCATCACCTACACAGCCAAGCACAACAGGTGCACAAGCAGCAAGTTCATATTATTTGTGCCATTACTCAAGAAGATGGGATTAGCTGTTGCCAAGTCATACATGTTTGTTTGCACTATAGTTCATGCAGGCCATTAAGACCTGGTATTAACACGCGTACATCCTGGATGAGACTTCTGCTGTAACCACATGTGATTGCATCTCGCAAATACAATAACTGCATGTAACTGCGCTGCTTCTTTGAAGTGCCTTATCTGTATATTGAAAATATGTTTGACCGTGGTCTTGTGTTGTATTGACCATTAGTTGGTTATTTGACTCTCTCCCACACCTCTCTCTCGACAGAAGAAAATTATAAATTGTTTATTTTAGTAAGAAAAAAAAGAAAAAAAAAAGCGATATATCACCTTGCTTAGGGAGCGTATCCCTAGATTTTTGCCAATACACAACCCTACTGTTGGTAATGTGTGTGTGTGTGTGTGAGTCCGCGTCTGTACATCAACATGAGAAAGAAGAAGAGAGAGAGAAAAAAAGACAATGGAGGAGCTGAATTTAAGCATCACTCCTTCTACTGTAACAAGAAATAAGAAAATAGAAATCATGTGGAGTGAAGTAATACTGCAGCTGTGGCTACAAATAAATCAACATATGGACACTGAGGAGTGTAAAAATAAAGAGAAACTGCAGCGGGTCACAGGATGTCAGCTAAGTAGGTGGGATCTGATGCCCCCTGAGGACAGATTGCGTTCATGCATGCTCAGAAATGTGGCCGTGCGCATCACCAAACCTCTGAATGTGGTTTTGTGATCAAATTTGATTAAGGAGTGCAATCGTGATCGGAACACTCCGGATATCTCGGATATTAATACCAGGTCTAAAGGCTTTTAACATATTTCTATATACTATAGAGCATATTCCCAGCTGCAATTAAACATGGTGCCATCTAAGTTTCCTGTCAATGTTCACCAAGGTGGGGATGGGAAACATAGCTTACGGTTATTCATATGAGCCACATAAAGCTGTGTGTCCTGCTGCTCTTCTCTTGCAGTCCAGCTGATTTTGGCACTCGTGTCACTCACATAAGCGCTTATGTTCAACAGGAGGGGAACTGATAAAGAGAGAGAGAGAAGAAGAAGAAATAATAGCAGGAAAATCAGGAAGAAAAGGAAAACACAGAAAACCACAGAGGTTAGGAGAAAGACGGCAAGGAAAGAGGATTAGCAGAGGCAAATAGGATCCCCCGCAGTGAGAACTGTGCAGCATGCAAAAACGTTTCAAGACGACAGTTCACAAAGGCAATACTGAGGCAGCAGATTTAATTGAGAGGAGCTGGATTTTGGGTCATAAAGGGTTGATACAGGGATCGTGGGCGGGAGTGACATCTAGTCTTGACACCCTCCTTTAAGCAAACCTGGCATTTCCTCATGCCTCTCCACAAAACCCAACACCCCCGTAAGCAAACATCACACGGGTCTCAAATCCCGTTGTTTGTTGAAAGTTCAGATACTTTAAGATGAGATCACAGGGATATTATTGGCTGTGCATGAGTGAGTGAGAGCTATACACCTAAGGAAAGATGAGTAGAATTTCCTGGCAAAGAGATTGGAGAGGAGAGAGAGCAGTTGGGGCCTGAAATCAAAGAGAAGTCTCAGTTAGATTCTTGCTACAATGCTGTCAGGTCTAATGCTCCATATTGTGAAACAAGTGAGCTCCGTTAGACTACATAAGGGAAGGATTGTTAGAGCAGCAGCAGGAGTCTTATCTTTTTTTAAAAAAAAAACCAAAGAAATGTGTTGTTTTTCTTGATCTTTTTTACCCAAACTATATTTGCACAACTATAAAGGACAGACTTTTGCAGAGGCAATTGCCGTTGCTACGTTCTACACCAACACACCTACAACCTTCTCCATCTCTACCACCACTACAGCTAAAGGCGGGAGATACATACTGCTCTGAACAGGGGCCACAGCTGGAGTCAGGGACAAATCTTCAGAGGGATGAAGATGAAGAAAAAAAAAAAATGAAATAACAGCACAGGATTAGAAATATATGGAGAGTGAGCACTGAGGTTTATAGAACAGCAGTGCACACACACACACTCACAGAGTTGTGGATATGAGTATGTGTGAGTGGCTGCATATATTAAACACAAAAACTTCACACACCTGTGAAGAAGGATCTGTTACTTTCCCGTCACAAATACTGTACATACACTACATAACAATAACTTTAACCAGGATTTCGGCATGTAGTGTATTTTGGTATAATTTGTCTAAAAACTTACATAATGACCAGTTAAACCTAGTCTAAGTGATATCTAGTGGTACATACATTGTATAATTCTTACATTATTTAATTTTTAGCTCGCGAGCCCCCTATTTTACAGATCAGTGTACAAATAACACTCATAAATAATGAGTTCCATTCAGCTCCCTTGCTTTCAGGGTGCATGTTTGTTCACCGGTACACCGGTTAGAGGTATATGCTCTTCAAAGCTCCTTTTTTTTTATCTCGTTTGTAACCCAACTTTTCTGCTTTGTTATCTCATGAGATTAGATTTTTTTTTTTGCCACAATCGTCAGCTGTAGGTGTTAGCTGTCCTCACAGTTTCTCACAGATGGTCCACCACATCCTTCTGCTGCCAATATCTTTAACTCCACCTGCACTATTTGCATCACAAGACTTTCTAACAAGCACACAAGGACACACTCTTACACTGCCAGCCTGTCATTATTCCAAACTTTTTTTTTTTTTGAAGCAGAAAATGATTCATGGTAACTACACGGTGATAAACATTAAAGGCTCATTCAGTCAAAGGTTAACTCTAAAAGGAACACTGAAGAGCATGCTCACCGCGGCTTAATAACTCCCATGTGTTCATTTCGTTTTTTCACTGTCACACCAGCCCTCCGCGTTAATGTCTGTAAATTGACGACGCCTCAGCTCTGTGCTGTTGGCATCCATAAATCCACTCTGCTGCATTGTGTCCAACGTGCCTCCAGGACAGTGCTTCAAAACTACTGTTTTATCTCCCCTCTGAGTCCTGCCTCGACCATATTTACAAACAGTGCATCTAATGGCTCTCCGGACGGACATCCACCTACAAGGTGCGGAGGCTCTCAGAGGAAGCATAAAAGCCAGAGAGGAATGAATAACTGTTATTAAAACATTCAAAGATTGTGGAGCAACATTTTGTCATGCAATCATTTTCTGCCTCCTCGCCTACTGTTAGTGAGGGTTTTTCATGCAAAATTCCAGAACACATTTCCAGTGTGACTGATGTACTTTCAAGGCTGAAATTACACACAGCTATATCTGCGCCTTGACAGGCAGGGAGCCTGAACAGTCCACATCAGCAGAACAGTGAGATTATCACAATTTTCATCAACAAAGATCTCATCGTGCTCTTATCCTTTATGACAGAATTGTTTAAAAATGCCAACCCGAACCCCTGCGAAAAACAAACACGCTGAGCCTGATGCTATTTAACGTAACTCATGAGAAACGATATTTCAGATGCTGAAATGTGGCTTTAATTGATTGATGGGTTATCTGTTGTTTGTTGCAGGCACATGCTTTAATCCCATGCTCCTTTTAGTCACTTCTTTGTCACCAAGCGTCAGATCTGTTAGTGTTTTTGTCTTGCTTCGTTGAGTTCTTGTGTTAGTTTAACTTTAAAATCACGTTAAGTTCATGTTACTTTGGGTGTTGGGTTTGATTTTCACTTCCCCTTTTATTTTGGTAAACATTCATGACTTCCTGTCGTGTTGTTTCTTCATCTGTCTTGACACATCTCCCCTAATTCCCTCATGCACTTCACCTGGTGATCCTTAAGTAATCACTCGCACCTGCCCTTGATTCCCTCTTCCCTATATAGTGTCCCCAGTCCCTCTGTCATGTGCCAGTGTGCCGTTTATGCTACCAGAGAACACGTCAGAGACCAAGTCTGTATCGCCTTTTGATAGTTCGCTCAAGTGCCAAGTTTTGTCTTGATAATTCAACTTCTAGGGGGAACTGATTGAAACCCTTGAATCTTCCATCGTGCATTTGGGTCCAAGCAGTGTGTTCTCCCTTCCTAACACTTTTACAGACACGTTATAATACATTTCCAACAGAGCCAACTGACCAAAATACCCCAAGCTCACGTTCATACAGCTCTGCAGCTCACACACACACAAAAAGGCTTTTAAAGCCAAAGAATTCTGAAAGAATCCAAGAATTTTGGATTTCTGTTTTCCCACATAAAATCAGGTGTTACACTATAATTCCCTATCTTTCAAATCCATGCTAAGCTTTAAACTGCACATCGGCAGAATGACCAAAATAGTCTTCTTTTATCCGTTGAAGTTTGTGTGTAGTGCAACATCTCTGATAGTGTTAGAACATGCCAGAAATCTCACCCAAAATACTGGGCATTCTCACTGTCCACTTTTAAAGGGAATTTGGATGATGAAATAAGTCATAATGCTGCTGCTGCTACACTTAAAATCAAACATAAGAAATAGAAAGTCAGACAATCCAGTTTTAAATGACCTATACTGGCTTTCTATATCCTTTAGAAATGTTTAAAAAAAGTCATTTTATTCCTTTTAAATAAAGTATTCAATTTCCCTGAGCAATTCAAAGCAGTGGTTTAAGACATTATTTAGCATTTATCACTTATTCCCTTCCTCTATTTTCCCTAATTTCTCTCCTCGCTCATTCTCCCCGCTGTCGGACACTTGATGTTTTATTTGGGTGGAAGACATAAATGAAATAAAGTTGTCTGAACAGGTTTTATTCATTAAAAAAATAACCCAGGGAGGCAGGAATATGCAACAGAGAGCTGATGATAAAACATCCTGACTTTTACTCCAAAAACAGAATTGAAAGCTTTTGTATTAGATCATCCAAGCCTTAAAACACCCACTGTTTTTAAACTCGAATGGATTAAGTTTGCAGCGCGAGCTTTACATGGAAAAAGTGGTCTCCAGGCCAAAATAACCCTAATGACATCATCAAAATGTTTTCAAATATTGATAGGCTCTCCCTATAATCATAAAAAGTGGTTTCATTTTGACCACAGTACAATAAATCATTAGCATAAATATCTCCACTTTGCATGAATTATTAAACTGTGACTACCGTGTCTGTGGTACATTACGCTTCTGACACTAGAGGGGCTTTTAAACGAATACCAATGCCAATTTCTGTCAGCCCCACAGTCCAGTGCAGATACGCTGATTTCATCTACTTACGTCCTGAAGTGATTGTGTTGCTCTCCTGGGCCAGTGGAGGTCCACAACCTGCTCGAGTGCAGGCGCTGAGGTGGAAGTGATAGAGGCTGCCCTCCTCCAAGCCCTCAAGCAGCCACTGTGTGGTGTCAGGCCCAGTGATGTTCATCTCCTGGGAGTCAACCACCTCAAGTGTGGTCTCATTAACTATAGATAAAGGAGACAGATGTCAGGTCAGTTCACGTGGCATAAGTGAGCCTACGGTCGGTGGATGGACGCAGAGAGCGGCACTGTTCTGCTGTGTTGTATGTTTATGGAACACAACTACAATGAGGATCAATGGTCGAGGGAGGAGAAAGACAAGCGAATGTCACGCCAGCTCATGCGGAAAGTGAACGCAGTCTAGATACACGTCCTGACAGGTGAGCTGAGGAGGAATACGTTATGAAGAAAAGCGAGAGGAGATGAAAGGAGCAGATAGGGAGCTCGGGGAGGAGGGAGGGGGTGTAAACAAGTAGCAATGGAGGAAAAAGAGGAGGCAGATGAGAGGGAGAGAGAACATGAAAAGAGGGAGGAGGAGGAGGGAATGGAGGAAAGTTAAAAGATAATGACAGTATTTTCAGACCTCAGAACCAATTTTCTGGTGTGTGTGTGTGTGTGGGAGGGGTGGTAATGATTAACAAGAACAAAAATATTTAGAATTGGTAATATTGACACAAATGGGCTGTAATGTAATAAAATGGGCATTTATTTGACTATAATCACTCAAGTTGTAAAGGACTTTTTGCCACTGACCAGAGAGAGAATAGTTGCAAAAAGTACTTTACAACTTTAGTGATTGTAGTCAGATAAATGCCACATTTTATTACACTACAGCCCATTTGTGGTTGCATGTTATAGTATTATAATATTATTGTTCTTGTTCATCATTACCCCACACACACGGTCTGAAAATAGATGTCATAATCTTAAAATATTAAAAAAAAGCACTTTAGTGGTTGTTTATGTCAGACCGTTATTACCTGTGTTTGATGCAGTATGGATTACTACAGAGATAGACATATTAACACAACACAAGTCTCACTCGTGTCAAAAAAGGGCCCAGAATGACTAAAAAAAGGATTTTTTTTTTTTAAATAAAACAACCCTACAGCATTAAAGAGGGAATTTATGAGGAGAGGCAAATGGCAAAGGCAAACAGAAAATATAAGAAGGAGGCAGGGAAAGGAAATGAGGTGAGTAGCAATCACAAGCAGCATAACGTATCACCGAACATGTATAATAGATCAAAGTACAGTATGTGTGCAGACACACTTCTCCTGAAATCCCCTTCATCGATGTCAGGGCCCGTGTTGCAAAGCAGGTGAGAGCTGAAAGTGTGCCGAGTCTGTTGTACCGCTTCAGAAATCTAATGGATGTTCTTTCCCAGCACATTTCACTTGTTTCTTCCAAACACTGTCAGATTTTTTTCATTGACTACTCACGCGGCAGTTTTAATGACTCGACCAGATGCACACTCATTTCAGTTAACAAAGGACAAAACTATTGAAATAATGTTTATGGGCCACATAATGAGTCCTCGTGGAAAAAAACACGCGACTGCACTGTGATTAATGGCATATCTGAGAAGATGTGAGGGAGATAGAGAGCGTGTTAATGAGCTGACCAGACAGTGGGTGTTGATGGAGACACCAAAGGGGCTGCCTCGCACAAAAGATTTCAGAAATGTCAGCGATTCAGCGAGTGGAGGCTTTGAAAACAGAGAAACTGTAATGAAAGGCTCACACTCACATATTCACTCTAACTGTCATGTCAGGGGTTCTTCCCTTCTTCCCTTCCTTTTTTTTCTTTCCTCAAGGATATCCTCACGAATAATAAATGGTAAAGAACGTTGCACTAACTTAAATGATCATCTTTGCTTGAGAACCTGTAGTCCAGCTGCACATGTGATAAGAAACACCCACTAGAAACTGTCAAAGGAAACTGCACAATTCACAACAAACTCATTGTGGAGTGTTCAGTGTCACACACTGCCACCTAGTGTCTGCTGTGAAAAGAGCTGAGCGTATGCATGTATTTCAGGTGTGACTAATCAGTCAAACAACATTGCGTGCACATACTGAGGTAGTACTGCAGGAGATAACCACTGAGGATGCCATTTGCCTGGGGGGGCGGTCCCCACACCAGCAGGATTGAGTCTCTCTGGGCATTGGAGGCCGTGAGAACAGGCACTTGTTCAGGAACTATGAAAAAAAAGAAAATAAATGACAGTTCTGTTAATTAATCTGCACTGCAGACAAGATCGTCTTGCAGGTTGTTGTTCTTTTTTCTTTTTATCTGGAGGGAAATCATTTTTACATCAGAGTTATAAAAATAAAAGATTTGTCTCTAGTTAAAGTAAACTTGAACTAGTATTTTAGTACAGTATATGCTGCGTGCTGTGAAGTAAAGGTCGATCTCGACACCTCACCTCCCTCTGAAGTGTTGAAGGCGACCGGGTCACTTTTGGGCCCATTGCCCTTCTTGTTGAAGACGTTGACAGTGAGTCTGTACTCAGAGAAAGGTTTGAGTCCCGGCACGAAGGCATGACTCCTCTCCCCTGGGAAGGACAGGGACCGGCTGTTTTCTAAAATCTTGCTGGGGTCCAGCAGACCTCGCTTCCTTGACCACTGAACCTGTTTGAGGGAAACCAACTGGAGGATCAAATGTGAACAAACAGAAATTGATGCTAATGAGGCACTAATCTTCACTTATTAACTATGAACGCATTTGCATATTATCCCCCTATTACCTCTGCTAATGAATGTACAAGCTACACAGGTAAAATGCTTTGTTATGACGTTTACCTTGCACATAAGTGATTATAGACATTCAGTGTAGATTCAATTATACATCAATATAAAGGTTAGAAGAGAAAAACGAACACTGATCTCCAAACTGAGCTGCTTCTGTGGGTGGACGTGCAGCAATTACATAATCAGATTCAAGGCTTTCTTCGTTAACTACTGACAAACTCGTCGCAACATGGAGCACAATGAGATTTCAATTTCAGAGACAACAAATCTGTCTTTATGTGGCACTTACAGTAAACACCGTGCAAGCTTATTCAAGTGTCGTCAAATTTAACTGAAGTTTAACTTTATTTTCAGAAAACAGGAGGCTTTATGCTTTACAGCGTGCCACTCAACATGCCGCTCACAATGTCCTGTTCAACCCACACAGCCTATCAGCATCATACTGCATGGCCACATTACAATGCAAGCAGCGCTGTAACAATATTTCTCCCACGGTACATAGCATCAGAAAAAAAGAAATAAGATTTACATCTTCCTGTCTCTGTCTAGGCTCTATTCTGCTTCATTAAAATCTTCATTTGCACTCGCAGTAGTGGTTGAACAAGAGAACCTATGGAAAACAAAGCAGTGCAAATGAGTGGCGTCTCTTTCCCGAGAATCTGTGGCACATTGACAGAACCTCCACATTACGGAAGCTGGGAGAATATGCTATTATAATAATAGCACTATGTAAAGCAGGCAAAGGATTGTGAACAAACTTTCCAAATTAAAGCGAGTGGCATTAGTAAGCAGCGCTCTGCAGTCGAGGATGCCGCTCTTCAAACTACAGATTCTTCCGTACCTGATTAGTTGTGCTGCATGACTAGTGGCAGCTATGTGAACAATACTACACATAATGATCTTATGAAAACACCAAACAGTTACTGACTGTAAAATATGAACTGCATGCTACGGTCAGTGGTTATTTTAAAAGATAGAATAGAATAGAATAGAATTTAGATTAAAGGGACAATACAGTTAACATAGTTCTAATAGAAATAGCTGATGTGCTGTTATGTAGAGTTTATAGCTATTGTTAGTTTGCAACTCTTTTACGTGAATGTGAAGTATAACACATGATCAAACATGTTAAAATTACACAGCACATTAAAATGAAAATGCATATACATAACGACTACTATACAAGATCACACGCAATAACAATTGTCAAATGATACTGAAGACATAATCGGTACAATTAAATATGATAAAACTTGCTAAAACTACACTCGATGAAACATAACACTTCTCCCAAAACCACCCATATTGACCCCTGACCCTTCAGGATGATGGAGACTTACGTTGTAGCCCCCGAGATGACCTCTCACTGTGGCGAGGGGAACTGCGGTCCAGCTCACTCTCAGAACAGTGCTGTTGATCACCTCCACTGCTACGTCCTGAGGCGCTGCAGTCGGGACTGAAGCAAACATGAAGACAGAAAGGTCAAGAACTCAGACAGCCTGCCAACAACAAGCCGTCTTAGCGGAGACGCGCTTAACACTGGCGTAAAATGTGTGTGAACGCTTGCAATTTGCTGCTGCTTGAACAACTCTGTTGTTTTTACGCCTGTGTCAAAATCTGTGATGAATGAATGATGTGACTTACATATTAGCAGGTCAATGCGTTTAGCTCGCACACTGTGTGCATGCAATGCTCAAGAGTGCCTTGAATAAACCTTGAATACATTTCTCTCGACATGACTTAGTGGAACAAACACAGGTTTTACTAATGACATTAATTAGGGCTCCACTCCAGGGTTGTGCTATTGTTTAAGTGTGAAAGTAGGTCACACTAAATACTTGACACTTCACCTGTAGAAGCAGTCAAACAATGTGTTATTTTAAAACTGCCTAAATGTTTCCTGCACTTTGTGGACGTGTTACAACGCAATAATGATACTGTATGGACATTATAGCATTGCTAATCAACACATTTTACTTTTGCATCGCACAGTACAGCGTAATATCGCAATATTCATTTTGCGTGGAGATACTATATTGCTTTTGAGACGCCGAGAATTGACTGTTGTTGTGGATTAGCTAGAAAAAGTACTGTAGTACCAAGTACTGTGCATGCATCAAAAAAGAATTTCTTCTCTACATGCGACTGGGATAGAAGAAAGGAAGGATAGAAGCACAGCGGACACTCGAGAGGGAAGCACCCACTGAGCCTCAGGCTGCAAAGGTGCAAAGTGTGTCATGATCTGTCAAATGTGTGACGGCCCCTGAGACAGAAGTGAAATTTTGACATACCTTTGCTCTACAAAGGTCAACTACCATCTGTTAGATTTGAAAAGAGGGTTCTTACTTTTTCGCTACAGCACATCTGCACATGGTGAAGACTAACTAACATGAAGAAAGGGAAGAAAAAAACCTAACCTGACACACTTTCCTGAAGGCAATGCCAAAAAACAACTGAGGGCAAGAGGAAGGAAATACAGGAACAAAAGGAAGTTCACAAAAAAAGGCGGCGGAAACGCAGATTTGAGACAAACACAGTGAATTTTTTTTTAAAATTACATTTTCAACTCACCGTCTTCTCCTGAGTAACCCGTAACAATTTTGGGTTCAGGTCCCCAGCCGTGGCTGTTCCTGCTCTGAACTTTGACCTCGTAGGGGACAAATGTGGTCGTGTTTCTCACAACAAAGGAGTGTCTCTTAACCAGGTGATCCTTCCACTGAGCCCCCACGCCCAGTCTCCGGTAGCTCACCTTGTACTCAAGGCCTGGGCCGTTGTGTTCGATAGGCAACAATGGCTATAACGGGACAATGTACTAATGACTTATCAATGATTAAGAATTTCTTCACAATAAAATTGCTTTTTTTTTTATTATAAGATCTTTGTCTTACCTCCCAGCTGATGTCCATCTGATGAGGAAGATGGCCTTGGATCTTGATGTTCTCTGGGTTTCTAGAAGGAGCTTTGGAGTCATGTGTTCAATTGTACAATTAAATAAAGTCATGTTTCGTAAAATGAATTCATTTACATTTCTAATCACACACAAAGACTCAGTGTGCTGCCACAATACACGACAAATACAACTACAGCAAAAGATACACACACACTGTGGAGACAGCTTGAACTGCAAAAAACTGCACATTTGTCTTCACACTGGATTTGTTTAGCAAAGAACTTGTCATAAAGTAAGTGTTTTTGGTTTGTTAGGTTTAAAAAAAACTAAAAACTAAAAATAATCTTCATAAATGGCAGCCTTGCACACATTTCCCTTATATTCCAACTCCTCAGACAGTGACATTAAAAGAGAATCAGTAAGACAGTTGCCCTGACATTCTAATTATTATTTATACATTTACTTAAAATTTCAATTGTTTTCAGATTGTGTTTATTTATTTAATGAATACCAACAATCAATCCAGGTAATAAACAATGTTTTTTGTTTTGTTTTTTTAAGTCATTAAAGCGGTAAAGCAGTAATGAATTTGATTTTAATTAAACCACGTTTGTGTTGGAATAAAAAGAATGCCTTTGTTGTTGTTGTGTCTGCATCGTCTACTTACTGGATGCATTTTACATTTCTGCACATTCTTTTAATACTTCTAGAGAAAATTATTGTTTTATGGTGCACTTTCATATTTATGCACCATTTTTGTCAAACGGTTTTGTTTACTTTCATTCTTTTTATTACGCTGTACTCTGTTTTATTTGTGTTATAATTGGGTTTTTCCACACATTTTAAATGTAATTATGTTTTTTTTCCTTTTTTATATAAAGCACATTGAGTTATCCTCGTCTATGAAATGTGCTACACAAATAAAGCAAGACTTTTACACCCCACACCTAAGCATTTGCCCATTTATCACGAGCCATGTCGTCATTGCAACAGTCAAAATCTTTAATTAAATGTTAATGGAACGTGTGGGTCTTACCAGCAGGGGGTGTTTTGTATTTCTCAGTGGGCTCACTAGGAGGTCCAGGTCCAACAGAATTAACAGCATACACTCTGAACTGGTAATCAAGGTGTCCGTGCAGAGCCAACTCGGCTGTTGCCTGGTTACCGGAGACTTTCTGGAGCTCTTTCCACCTGCCAGGCTCCCATTGGCTCTCCTCATACTCCACTATGAATTCTGAGCTCATGAAAGAGATAGAACCGCACATGCAGTGATTTACACATTCTGACACAACCACTAAGAGAGCGCGCATTAGACTCAGGCTTCCTTCGACGTGAACGAAAAAGAGAAAATTAACACGATCAATGAATAACATCAATAAATGCCAACATCATCGCTCAACGTTCACATCTGTGTGTAACATATGAGGCAATCAGTTTAGAGGAATGAAAGCGATTTACAGCGCGGGCCTCAAGTAAAGTTTATCGCTTTGGGTTTTATTTTATCACACAGCAAGTTAATTACTGAGTGACACTGAGTGACAGTGAAACACCACATTACAAAAAGCAGTAAGATAAAAAAAAAGTCTTCATTCTTAATGTTGAAAATGACAGATGTGTCAATTAGTTAAGCAACAAAACAGCTATAAGTGTGTTAAAAATAATGTGACTGAGGATTCATTAACGTCCATGTCTCATAGGAGAACAAAACAAAGGAGTGATTTACTTGCAGCTTTTACATCATTTCTGAGGCTCATTACATTAAAGTAACATTTTCACACACACACACACACACACCTCGTATCAAGCCAATCCACTGATCTTTTAGTGAATGAGAGGCTTTTTCAGTTCACAGTTCACAATTTTTACTTTAGGACTCCACTAAATCTGCTTTACACGACTCACACAGTTCAAAAATAAGTCCTTATTTATTTTAAGCCGCCAGTCACGCACTCTTATTTAATAGCTAAAAAAAAGAAAGCCTCCGCTTTCCCCTGAGAAGTCCTCAAAAAGCCCGCTGATGGACATCGTGTCCAAGGAAAACCAACGCTGTCACTTACTCTGACTGAAGATTTTGAAAGAACTCGGAAACAGCGACTTGTCAAATCCATTCACACATATTTTTTCTCATTCTCATTCTCATTTAGAACACGAGTGGAGACCAAACATGGATGAATACACAGGACACCGCTTGTCTACTTGTCTACTTGTATTGTGTGATACAGTGACATAGTTGAAACACAATCTTTAAATAAATAGTCTCAATATCAGCTCCTGCTAATTGGTCTATACATGTGGGAAAATGTTGAATGAAGCGGAAACATCGGCCATAAGGAAGTACAAAGAAATGTATGTCTGTATCACAGAATATGATGAGAATATTATGAGTGCAAGTAGAACCAACATCCGTCAATTGATCCAATTACTACTGTCACTAAGTGCTAAATTAAGAACTAATGTCAAAGATCGTTTTGAATCCAATTTTTAAAAAACTGACAACGGGTGTTTTGAAAAAACAATGGTAACGATTCAACGCAATGGAATTCATTGCATCAATGTCCAAAAATGACCTAGAAACTAGAGCCTAGAAATATATTTTCTTCAATTAAAAGATATTCTTATGTGTTTATTTGTTTGTTTGTTTCCATGATTTGCTGGGACAATAAGACAAATTCAAACCGTGGTCCCTGCATGGTCCTGGAACCAGCTCAGCGCAGGGAAGCGAGCGCCATATTCTTGTGTTTTTAAATGTTTTCTGAATTCCTCACAGTGAAAAATGTCATGTTTATGTTTTTGTTCTCTTGCAGTAAGGCTGAGGAAATACTTCATTTCTTTTCTTTATACTATTCTATCCTCTCAGCGGTGGAGTGTTTCTTAAGGATGGCTATTGTTGGCACACTTTCATAGACCAATTACACTGAGCTCAGCTCTAATTATTCGAATGACTCGATAATTATATCATTATGTGACTGTAAACTGAGTCACAATAGATTCCCGAAGCAGCTGTTGATGATTTAAAAACTCAGGTCTGATGCTTCCTCTGCATGGACGTCTATACCTGTCACTGAGCTGTTGTGATCGCTCCCGGGTTCCCAGGTCAGCCAAATGTTCCATGGACTCTTGATTTTGGATATATTTAAGTTCTCTGGAGCATCAGGAACATCTGCGATATAAAAAAAAAAAAATCAAACAACAAACATTCATTCATAACAAGTGAGAATTGTAATACATGAGTTCTAATCAGGGGTAATCAATATGGGAGGAATGGTCTCACCCAGCACTGTGAGCAGTGCACTGGCACTGTCTTCATCCAGACTGGTTCTTGCCGTGCACGTGTACATTCCCTGATCTTCAAGGTTGACGTTCATGATCTGCAGCATGACGTCATCCACAAAGTATCTGAAAATGTGATATATGCAGTGACTCACAGTATGAAATGAAATGGCCCACTAATCTTTGTAGATTGTTATTTTTTTTTGTCAGCTTTTGCTTCTCACGTCGCACAACGTATGAGCGATAATCATTAGTGGGCACATTGATATTAATGATGGTGCTGCAGGGAAATACAGCATGAATGCAGAATGAACGTAGGGGAAATACTGACTGTTTAAATACGGATTGTTTATTATTTTTCTTAAGAGAAGGCATTTAGATTACGCCGGAGTATTAGGGACAAACTTTTTTTAAAATCTTTCAAGAATAAAGTCGTAATATCATGAGAATAAAGTCGTAATTATTATTCAAGCAAAATCTCAGGTGATCGGCTGCGACCTGCGTCAAGTTGAGAAATGCCGAGCATTTTGCGGAGTTACATTTTGATTGGGGCTTCACAAATTTGACACAAATACTTATATTTTTGGAACATCAGCACCACCATTATCTTTAGCATCGGGGATTTGAAAAGATTGTAGAGGAAAAGAGAAGAAATCCTCTCTTTTGTGGACTGGAGGAGGAAATGGCTGGTAGTGGTCGACTGCAGGTTCTGCGTTCTGTTGCTATTTAATAAGAATACATTAGATAATGATTAAAAAAAAGAATCTCATAATATCACAACTTTATTCTCATATTATGAATTATTTACCTAATAAGCAGACAAACATTATTTGGTAAATGTTACCAAAACAGAAATCCATACACTAACTTCTTTGCATTTGACCTGTTGGTTCTATTTCTACTCATCAGAGTAAGGAGGTCATTTTTTAAGACTTTTTCCGAATTTGCATCGACTGAATCATCTGAGTCCACACCTGGAATTTTCCTCGAGGGAGAGCGGGATCTCCTCCCCATTCTTTGTCCATACCACCTCAAAGTTGCTCCGCAGACTTTTATCATACTCTGCCCCGCACATCAACTGTACAGTGGTCCCACTGGTGATCACCCTGTCCTGAGGTGGATCGACTATTTTCGTAGGGTCTGAGGGAAAAGCAGAAATGTTATGAATGGGTAAGATAGTGACAGAATAAAACATCTGAATATTTGTCACTTCATCCTCTTTCAACGGTGCTCAATAAATTCTACGATGTAATATATGGTATATACTGGCTTTTCAGCGAGGGCAGGATCTACAAACAAAACATGCACACACAACAGGTTAAGATTTGCCCTTAAGCCAAAGTTTAAGGAACGCTTTTCTCTAACTACACTTTTCCATAATGCACTGCAGGTGAACTGGCCCTTCGGTGAACGACTGTGTGCAAAGCCTTGCACTACTCTTGCTCAAAGGAAGCAGCATTATTCTGTATCACATTTGCCGAGATACCTTTCACCTCCAGCACAGCAGTGACAGTGGACTCCCCCTCTGTATTGAACGCAGCGCACACGTATTCCCCGCTGTCGTCTTTTTCTGCACCGGTGATTTGCAAAGATCCATTCTGGAGGCGAAGGAATCGTTCTTCCTTTATAGATTTGGCAATATCATCTTTGGCCCTAAGGAGGAGGGGGGGGGAAATACACACAATGTTTAGTGCGTGCAAATCTTACTGAACAGTACAAATCATACAGGGTCATGTGTGTTTTTAAGTATTCACTTCCCAAACCAAATCAACCATGTCCATTCAATTGTCGCTCTTATTGTCTTCCACACAAACTTCAACTAGTAGAATAAAGATGAATCTATATTAAAGCAAAACAGGACTAGGGCTTGCTGAATGTTAAATGTTATGTTTTTTTAATCTGTTTTTCTCATGGTTTCTTTAGAAATCTGATTCACTCTCCATGTAACTGTAGCAGAGACAACCTGGCCGTTGGAATTAGATTAATTTCAGGGAGCGGAGGAGGATTATATCAGACACCAGTGCCGTCGCCAGAGTATTTAAGGCTAACACCTGAAACAGTGTAGAAGAGAAAGCAGGATTCTAAGCTGCGATATTGTTCATTTTTGTCCGCAAACACCACACCGTTTCCACAATACGCACACACCAATGCAGTGATGTACATACATACATAAAATCACCCTGAAAGAAACAAGAAAATAAAGGAAGAAATGAGCAAACAAATTCGTCTCACTGACAAATGCCAACAGATGTTCACGGTAATCACTAACCAAGAGATAGTCGGTGGTGGGGAGCTAAAAACACTGCAGTTCATGGTGATGTCACCACCCAGTATCACAGCATACATCTGGAAGTCTCTTGTCAGTATCACAGGAGCTGTATCTAAAGGAGAGAGAGAGAGAGAGAGAGAGGAAGAAGAGAGATGAAGCAGCTCGAATGTCAAGTTGTTATTTGTGAGAGTTTTTCACAAAAGAACTAAAGGCAGAAAAAAAAAAAATCACTTCCAAACACAAGAATCACTACAAAATCATTTAAAACATATTTTTGACTTAGCAGATATTGGAGGTCATGTGGTCATAGATCAAATCATTCAAATATTTAGAAAAATATTAACATTGACACATCATTATCAAGTATGGTTGAGTCTAATACGACAGCAGTAAAAATACTTATTATTACTTAATGTTTTTTGACCCTTAATCAGAGCAAACTAATACTTAAGACCGGAGAAAAGAATTTTTCATGACTTTCACTTAATGGTCAATGAAAGTAGAGTCAGTCAACTGACCGGAAATAATATGTGATTGAAACAACCTTGAAATAAGCTGAAATTCTGATTCTTTTATCAGTGCTTTGCCTGGTATGGCATTGTATGTGTACATTTAGAAAGCGAAAGGAACTGGTACACCTATAGTTATAAAAGCAGCTTCTATAAATCCTATTACATTAAGACTGTAGCTGGTCAGACTCCATGTGCTGTGGTTACAATCCTGAGATGAATGCTTCCAGGAGAATAACGGGGATGTTTAGGGTCTGATTTAACAACACTGGATAATAATAACCCATAATATACACAATAGTGTCCTCACTGGCTGGAAAACTCACTCGTGATCATGATGTTGACGTTGGCGAGAACACTGCCATGAATGTTGGAGGCTTCACACTGGTAGACGGCACTGTCCTCTGCTGTGGCGCCGTGAATCACCACAGTGTCATCGAGCACTCGCGTGTTGCTCACTGGGTCATCTAATGGTAAAAAATGAGAAAGAAACAACAATGGACTATTCAACAAGAGTGGCATATAATGGCATATATTCTCTGGTTAAAACTGGTAAAATGCTAAACTCTATTCGGGTTTCAAAGTATATTATTATGACGAAAGAAGAATGATTTGAAGAGATAAGATTCGGAGATGCTGACGAGAGCTTAACATAATTATGATGAACTATTCTTCACTTGTTCTGACGTGTTGCAGACAAGATTAAAGGTGATTATATCAGGATCAAATCAGAGATGAAGGAAACATGAACAGGAATTGAAATACTGGCTTTACTGATAACAATGGAGTGGATGCAATGCATTGGAAATTCTGAGCAATGCTGGACATAAAAAAGCCTCACAACTCTTCCCAAAAAGGATCTCCACCAGAGGAGAAGTAAAATGAAAGTCTACATCGCTGAAACAGGAGAGGAAGCTGATTGAATTGTGACTGCACTTTTAAATGTTAAAGGTCGCTGTTGTACATATTTTTTCATAATCATCGAATAAAGTGATGAATATGAGAAGTAAAGACTAGTTCTTTTTAATTGTATTGGCACACAAAGCAGTCCGCGCAGTCCTTCCTCGTCAAGCCTGTCTCTAGTGTTTTTAAGCACAATTAAGAAAACAGCTTCTTGTCAACTTGAGGATGACTGCACTGTCCTCGTGCCCCGAGGCTAAAAGATGCTTCCAACCACAGCTAGAATTATTCCCCGTCACCTTGGAAAATGTCTCCATTCCTTCTCCACGTTATGTCTGGCGGTGGTTTTCCACTGACTGAGCACTTGATGTGAACATCAGTCCCAATCACAGTCAGCTGGCTCTGAGGAGGCTCTGTCAGCCACTTTGGAGGCTCTGGGAGACATTAAAGAGAGCTGTGTTGATCCGAGTCAAAACAACTGCCATCCTTGTGTCAGCAGCTTTCCCTTTGAAGCACAAACATTTGTACTCACAAACGCATTCAGTGTGTAATTAGGCCCTGGTGTGGATTTACCTTCCACTATTACATCAAAGTAGTGGACAACCTCTCCGGCTGGGTTTTTGACCGTACACATATATTTCCCCTCGTCACTTTCTGCCACAGCGGGGATGGTCAGCTGCTTTCCAAACTTCTTGAATTTTGTCCGTGGAGGCAGCTTGGCTCCCAGTTTCATCCAATTTACCGTTGGATTGGGACTAAAACATGAAACAACATATTATGAGTCATAGTGATAGATAAATGTAAAAGTGCATGTGATTAGATGTACATACAAGCCCTCTGGGATACACTCGAGGTGCAGGTCCTCTCCCTTCAACAGCACCTTCTCTGTCTGAACACCAGAGGGCAGCAGCAGGCCAGGTTTTCTCACTGGGGGGGCTTCAAATGCACCACAGAGAGCGGTCTTCATCACTCACATGCATAGTTTTCATCACAGGTTTACGATTCAGTCTCTTATGTGCAGCTTTTTGTATGTAAGTGAAACCACCACAGTGTTGCGGGTTCACATTGTATGACAGTGTTTTCATTTAAATGTCGCTTTGATGTGGGATTATCACTCACCGGCATCGCTGCTGTCAGCAGACTCATTGTTGGGTTTCACTAGAAAAAGAAAGGACAAAACAAAAATGTCGTGAGAGTGATGCTGGTAGTGACGGCAGAGCAGGTCGTCCCTGACATTTCTCAAGTCAAAGATTCCTGGAAGAAACATGAAAAGGCAAGCCCTGCTTCTTGGTATGCAGTACATGAATATCTTAAATATGAGTTGGTCTTATGTCATGCTGATCATTTACTGAGATGTAATTGAGCAGTTGGTCTATCATTTTGATTTAAAAAAAAACCAAAAACAACAAACTTAAAGCATGCATTAAAAACTTACAGCTCTTGACCACAACAACCATAGCGGTTTTCTGGACAATGGTGCGTATTCTGGAGAAGGCAACAAAGCAACAGTAATCCTGACGACTGTCGTTCTTTAAGGCATATGAGAAGTACAGGTTGCCGTCAATGTCCATGGAAACCCTGTCATCCTGCTCAATGTGCCGGAGACCTGCAGAGAAACGTCAATAATTATGGGTAAGAAAACACAAATCGGACACTCAAACCACTTTATTGGCTACTCTGGAGAAGCAAAAGTCAAAGGGAAAAAAATATATATATAAACGACTAAAGCATGGCTACGTACTGTATACACAAGACAATGATGGAAATGCCCTAAAGAGTTTCCTGGTGTGGTATCAAGCCAGCAAATTCATGTGCAGCTCAGTGGAGTGCACTTCACTGTGACGGCAGCATATTTGGTTTACACTGAGCTTTTATTTGAAGTTATGGGTCAGTGGCGCTCTCTTTGACTCCTCGGTCTGCCCATTCACAGTATTTAGCAGTGAAATTTAAGACGTTGCCTTAAGACATTAGTAATTACGTCAGTGTTCAAAGCAAACTCATAAACTAGAATTTCCACTTTAAGGTTGGATGCCTCCGTCAACCACATCACAGCGCAGATTACGTTTATCTTGCAGGGGGTGATGTCATACGAAGCATGAAGTAAAACTGACCAGCAAACTCTTACCAGTTAATCTTGGAGCCTGTGGAAATGTTTGTAGAGAATTTCTACTTAAGGCATTCTGTAGGTCATAAGTTATTGAGGCAAAACACTGCACACAGTTCCTCTTTTAGGCCAAGGTAACATTTTCATCAAACACAGCTGTCACAAGGCCACATGGTACGAGTGGGATTAAATGGGTTAAGGGAAAGATGAGCCATTAATGCAAAGATAATATTTTTTCAACTCATGCACATGAAGTGGCTACAAAGGGCACAGTGTTCTGCTGAGAGTGAGGATGAGCATTCAGTTCATTCTCCCTCTTATTCCATTATACATGTATTAACCCAGGTTTGTTTGAAGTGCAGCTCTGCCGAAAACTCAAGCCCCTCTTCAGACAGAAGGAAGGTCACTGACCCTAAATCACTGGGTTTCAAAGCCTCCTTGAGTTAAACTTCTGAGTTTGTACCACTCCATAACTGTCCTTTTCTGAAAGTAACAAGCTACTTGTAATTTTTGCCCCGTGTGGGACTAAAGGGACATTTGACACTGAGACCCTGTTCAGACCTAGTATTAAGTGTATTCATTTCTAATCATATGTGGTCACAGGAGATGTGTCATTTAAATGCAAGGTGTGAACAGTCCTACATAATGCTCTCTGCATGCGATTGGGCCAAACAGACGTCCACATGATCTAAGTCACACCATTAATACAACGCAGCTCCGCTGCTGTGATGTTTGCGGAGAAGTGAAAGAAGGTGAGATTTCTGCTTCTGTATAAACCCTGTGCAAAACCGTGTGTGCGTTTGAACAGAGACTGAACCAACCCGTCGTATCAATCTTATAAAAACACTTGCTTCTTGTCTTACCTATTGACATCCAGTAGATCTGCCGTGGTGGCACACCCTCTGGAGGGTTACACTTAAGGACAATTGGATCTCCCTCTTTCACAACCAGAGGCTCGATATCCTCCTTTGGAAACTTAGGGAGACCTAATGAAAACACGGGCATCAGAGGAAATGTAAAGATGTGAATAATTAGTCCGCAAAACATCACGTAACAGCTTTCTGCATACATTAAGTGTTACTTACTAGGAACCATTAATTCAAGTTCTTCCGTTATAGCAGTGCCCAGCTTATTAGAGGCGTAGCATCTGTATTTACCCTGAAACAGGTTCAGGTTCTTATTTTGAAGCACTAAATTTCCACCTGTGCTGTCTGACTTGCTGGTTGCGATGTGTGGTGGGGTAAAGTCTTTGCCATCTTTTGTCCATCTGTATCTGTTGAAGCAAAACAGACAATACGTTTCTATTCAACAAAGTGATCAAAGGTTGGGCATCTGCTCCCCCCCCTCCCCTTCTTCTCCTTTAAATATTGGGGTTAGAGATGATGATGATGCCACTTACTCTGGTGGTGGGTTGCCCTTAGCATCACATCTGATGGTGACCAAGTTGTCAAAAGGAAGGACAATGATAGGACCTGATGTGTGGGTTATTATGGTTGGAGGCTGCTCCACTGTAATATGAACACACACGAATTACACTTTGTTTCAAAAAGACAACCAGTCAGCATCTTGGCAGCGTTTTGTGCCAACACTGCGGCATAATGTGGACAAATAAGGTGCCTTAGATCTAGAGTGAACTAAAAAAGTAGACCTGGACTCAAAGGCAAAGCATTTACTTAAACATTTTCCATATTTGAAAACATGTACTAACAAGCACTGCCTACCTTCTAGGGGGATACTGAGGCCTGCCACTCTGGAGGTCAAGGCCATAAGCAGAGCAAACTGCAGTCTCCCTACCAAACTCATTCCCCTCCACTGGTTACTGGAGACAGACGAGATCAGCAAAACGATGATGATCAGCTGGCGTCACTTTGAACTGCTGCGGACTGCTGACCTGGGAGAGTCAGACAGAGTTTGAAATGTGTTATTTATAGGTTCAATAATTTCACTTACAATCCAGTTGTTTGATATAGGACCTCATAGAATGTCAGGATGGTAGTTGCTTGACTCTAAATGGGCTGCAGTGTGTCACATTAAGCATTGTAATGTTTGTGAGGTGACACTTAGGACAACCGGGAGGCAAATGCATATAAGTACGATCTGACAGCACAAAACCCCCCTTAAATGTAGAGCAGTGGTTTTTTCTAAAGACAAATCTTCACTTGTTTTTTTCAGTTCCACTCAAATATGCTGTGTCTCAGGGTAAAAAAGATTGTCCTCCATAAAGATCTGCAAGAACATGTAGGTTAGGTTAGTTACCTACAGGGCATTTTGAAGTCAAAGGCACAACATAGAGTGGAGAATGTAAGCAGAAGGATGAATGCCTTCAAAATACATTTAAAAGTCATTAAAATTGCTATATTGGGTGTGGCTTGAAAAAAATTCAATAACAACATTGACATACAATCTTCAGTTTAAGGTTTTTCACTCAGAGACAAACCCTAATCTTTAATTATCTAACATGCTATGATTGAAAAATAGCAATGCTGAAGGATTTAAAACGTTTTTATTGTGAAAATGTTTGTGCCATATCACCCAGGCAGCCCTTTTATTATGTAATCTCAGCCATTTGCACCTTTCAAATTAAAAGTTCTTTAAAAAAAATATTTGAAAAGCTCTGTAAAAAGGCCCTCATTAAAGAATCTGTAACATTACCCAGTGAGGACACAAACCATTCCGAGTAAGCTGTTGTCTGTCATTGTGGTGTCGCAGCACAGCACAGCACAGCACAGCACTTGACAGGAGATTACACCTTAAACTGTGATGCTTGAGTGGTGGCACTGGATGGCATGCTTAGAGCTGCCACCAAATCTGAGCGGCTGTCTGCTAGACTGTCGCTAGTTCCAAGATGGCAGACTATAAATTGGCGTAAGCCCATCTGTATTTCCCAGCTTTGTTTGCAAGCGGGTGAATCGATGAAAGAAACACTAGCGATGCCAAATGGGTTCATCCTGCAGAAGGAAAAGCTATGCTGCTTAAAAAATGACTGAGTGCTGCTCAACAAGGTTGGTGAGAAAGGTTAACGTGGTAATTGTTGCAAACTCAATTCAGGATTAAGTTTTGCTTGATTATAAAAGCGATTGAACAAATTGTTTGACGGTGGCAAAGTAGTACGTGCAGTAGGAACTTTGGGGGAATTGGACTGAAAGTACACACAGCTGTTTGAATGTTTGTACCAGTGGAGTAAACATGGACCTTCATGTCATGTTGTAATGAAGCAGCTTTCATTCTTGGTCTGATGCCAGTGTATGATGTTTTTCCACATAAAGAGGAAGACATGGACAGAAATTTGCAATGGCAACAATCATCAACCGTACTACTAAAGTGTAATTAATGATTAACTTAATGATAGTGCTATGATTAAGGTCACAGGCAGAAAACAGCAGGAGTACTTGTTCACTGACGGGCCCACACTCCTTCACTGACATGAGGAGTGAGACCTCTCGTTCAGATTTACTCTACGTTGATCCTGACAACACAGAAATAACAAACATGGGCAACTTTTATTCTTGGTCTGTTGCTATTGTATGATGTGTTTTTTTCCACACAGACAGATATTTGCAATGACAACCTACTACAAAAGCCCGATTAATAATTAACTTAGTGATTTGATTAAAGTCACAGACAGAAAACTTCCGGAGTACTTGTTAGCCGACAGGCCTTCACTGATATGAGGAGTGAGACCTTTTGTCCAGATTTACTGTCCATTGATAACGTTGACAACAGAGAATATATAACAAACACAGGCAGCTTTCATTCTTGTGTAGAAAAACCCACTCAGAGAACCTTGTGAGTTAGGCACTTTACTAAGCTGTGTGCACACGTGGAGACCTGCAGATGTGCCACTATAATGACAAAACAAACAAAGCCTACACAGCCTGTTCTAAAGGCAAAAACCTCAGAGCGTAAAACGGGGTGGAGTTCCTATGTAAACACAAAACAAAGCATTTGTTTTGGAAACCAAGGGATCTATTACCTGAACACATGGCAGATCACAGCCACAGATCTGCTGGGATTAGGTTTTCTAAGCCAAGAGTTAGCCACAGCATGAAGAGTGTGACTACTACACAACTAATCCAAGCCAAACCCCACTTTATACAATCATTTCTTTCACTTCAAACCTCTTACAGTCTCCTTCAGACCCACCTTCACAGAGCATTCTACTCAAACACAGATCCAGTACGTATGAGAGGAATCCTCCCTCAGGGACAACTAACATCAAACTTTGAATTAAGTTTCCAGTACTCACTCTTTTTTGAGTCATTCTACATCTTAGGTCCACCACAGCTGCACTACAGACCCCAGAGGAAAAAGCACAGGACATCAAAGAATCATTCCAACATCTCTCTCTGAACCTTCTCTGTCATGTCCTTCCCTCCTCCTCCTCCTCCTCCTCCACCTCTCACTGCTGCTCTCCTGGTGCACAGACACGCCTCTCTGCCCGCCCTTCCACTCAAGCAGCTAAAGAAGCATAGGAGACTCACTGAAGTGACATATGTCACCAAAGCCTCTCTCTGGGCAAAGGCGCTCTGTAAGTCTGTGACAATGAGAGGGACAAAGCCGGCACTGCAGGGCTTCTCTGTGAGCATTAAAGAATGGGTGGAGAGGAAGTACAGCTTGCCTCCCTCCTCTCGCTCTCTCTCTCTCCCTTTCTCACCCTTTTTTCCCTTGATTCCTCCATCCTGCCTTCAACGACCTATGCACACCCATTTACACCCATGCTCTGTCTCAGTGCTTTTAATGCAATGTGTCCTAGCTTCGCTGAAAAGGGAAAGGAGTCATCTTGTCTCAGGAAAGTGGGGCCTTTGTGGAAGTGCAGTGCTCCAGGGTATTGATATACAGTAGACAGAGGGATGTGGGGAACGAGCCTGACATAGACATGATGTTGATTATAGAGGGATTTTGATTCTGATTATCTTTCTTCCTTTTACATTTTCTTATCCGAGTATATTTAAAGAACAATTCCATTCAATCTGTGTTCTGTCTGAGGCATCAACTTTTGCACTATGGGTAGCATGGCAGACCCAGGAGTCAGTGGTCTTCAGTTTGTTTCCATATCTGTACTTTATTGAACATATACATAATGAATAGATCAGTGGAGAAAGCAATGCTCACTGTGGCCAGAAGAGTCATCCTTTGCCTCCATTATTAGACATTCATACTATATTGCATAAACACCTGGTTTTAGTCCGAAAACACCTGGTTTTAGTCAGAAATCTGTTCTATGACATTTTTAAAATGACACTAAATGGGGACTTTAATGATTTTGATTTGGTCTTGATACCATTTTTTTTTTTTAACTTAGACAAAGTATTAGAGCGATTGAGAGATGAAAAAACTCCAACAAAAACAATTCTATTATACAGTAAAACAATTTTAACATAGTACGGCTAAAAAAGGAAAGTGTCACCCATAAATATATATCATTAAAATTAAAATTAGGTCAAAGAATAATATATATATCTATACATATATATGAATATATATTATATTATTATATATATACATATATATATATTGTTTTATTAAATAAATTAAACTGACACTAACTGGGTAGCTTAAGTTGACATGTTCTTATTTTTGAGTCGTGACTAACTCAAATATTCAATTCAGCCTGAAGCCCGAGAGTGGCTGTGTGCCATTACGCAGTCTGTTGTTGGCAACACTTCAAATGGATCTCGTCCACGTTTAAGAGGGGAGGTCTTATTTCAACACAAAGCAAGACGCCTTCTAGGAAAAGCATAACGGATGTGCTGCATGTTCACTAGGAGCTTGACATGCAACGGAGACATGGGGCCGTGTGCACAAAACGATTAATGTAAATCAAAAATCAACAGCTGTAGCATGTTCAAACGTGTCCAAAATGTCATTGAATTTAGTTAGGCCTAAGTTAATGGACACATTTAATCACCTGGTTGTGTTTTGTGAGAAGCAGCACAAGCTGAGTTAGATCTAAAAAGAAGGACAATAAATAACATTGTATGTTATAAGTAAGTATATAATAATTTAAAACTTACAATATTCAACATTAAGAGAGAACATACTGACATACAAAGCTGGACATCCCAAGTTGATTGTGCTTACCTATAAAATGTGTATTAAATTTTATATAAAATAACATATACTTTGAGAATTATCGCTTTAAATTTGAATCTCCCCACACTGTTAAATGTGATTTTAATGGAGAGCTCATCGTTTCATAAAATGAATGGTAATGTTTAGAGAAATGACAGAATAAGCTGTGAATTTCAACCTCTCCACATCTCACTCCTGATTCAGTAAAGAAGGCTGCCCTGCCCCGTACGTATTTGTCATTTCACATTTCCTCCTTTGCCTCTGGTGCTCTCGGATAATTATAAGACGTTTACTTCTGTCTGTCAGTCTGTCTGTACACAAAGCTCTGGAATACACTGTAATTACAACATAGCTTACAAGAAATGTACAAAACCCTTGCTGCAACATGATTGCCGGGTTAAGATTATACATGTGCGTGTTAATTTCGGCGCCAAAATGAAATATGTATGTCCGTGAGCCTTGCCAATACAACGAAGACAGCAACAATAACCATCAAAACCATGCTTCACTGGCGAAGCCAAAAGTGTCATGTTGTTATCTGCAGAAGATAACGCTTCTTTACTTTTAAGGCCACTGAGGCGTCACATGATGCTTTACTATCTCCCAACATCTTGCTTGTGGATCTGATAAACTGTAATTATATACAGCAGATACCTATCTAGTACTTTGGTTACATAATGTACAACAATAGTTTCACAAATTTCCTTTGTAAATGCATTAATGTATAATGCAGAGGGTGCAACCTACTCTATGTCAAAGCCTTTCGTAACCTTAAACCAGACTAAAAACGAAACGTGTGAAGTTGGCTAAATATGTCGAAGCCTTTTTTTTTTATTTTAGGATTAAGTCCACAGCAAAATCTTGAACAGCAGACCAATTAACACTTGCGTTTAATCACGTGTATAATTAAAGACGTAATGGAAGGAAACGGGGACACACCTAGCCTACAGGTTTACAACAGTTACAACAGCAGCCGATGTTGTGGTCTATTATGTCGTTGCAAGCGGTTTAGAAATGACAAAGGAGACAAATTCAGACGAACACATGTGTGCATACAACGTACACCTGCACGCCCCAGAAGAAAGACGACAAACTTTGCTGTCAACGTCGACAATGACAGAAATGATTGAGAGGATTTCTGGCATTCACATACAGTGAGTGTGCTGACTCTATGAGATGTGTTATTTAGGGTCACGTTCTTAAAGTGTCACACACACAAAAATGATGGCAAAGGATTATGCCGGGGTGAAGCTGCAAACGTGGACAAAAACTCAGACGTCATGAAGCTCACAGTGTTTTTTGGCTTAATCTAAAAAGTTCGATGACAGCACGACCACAACCACGAAACCTCCAAACCACATGTTACAGAGCTGTGGCTGTGTTAACATTCATTCACAACACTGGCTACATGTGAGAATGTGTGGCACAGATTATTCTGATTTTGAGTACATTATTGCACAATATCTTCCTCTTTATTAACTCAGTGATTGTCCTGTTTATCAGACGATGAGGTTTGTTCGAAGACAAAAACACGTGCACTGAGGAATCTATCAGGGTTTATCAATCAGTTACAGTTACCCAGAAAAACAAGGAAAGGATAAACAAATAAACAAAACAAATATTTTAAATATGTGCCCTGACTGAGTTTGTCTCTGTATCAGTGGGCGGAGAAACATCACCTGTACACAGTGAGATTTCCATTGTAAAATTCTTCGAATTCTCCTCAAAGGTTAAAGGTTGAAAAAAATCCTTACCATACCATATGAGCTTCGCAGCGTGTAGCTATGTTTGGCTCCCAACTCGTCACCATTTTAAGGTCATTAAGGTCCCAAAAGAACAACCGCCCTTACCTTAAAGGTCAGTGCGTCTTCTTTTTGTGTCGTATCTCGCGTGTCTCTGTTTTCAGTCTCAAATCAACAAACCAGTAATCATGTGAGGCTGGAATTCCCACGAACAGCTCTGTGACACACATGGAGCGCTTCCACATCAAACCTGTGCTTCCAGTATTATGTAAAGAGGCAGAAGCTCGGACTCGCTTTTACAAACAGGTTTAAAGTAAATTGTGTAGTAGCTTGTATTTCAAACATTCCAGTATAAACAATGGGAAGCTTAAGGCCAAATGTGTGGGGAAACAAAGACATGTCGATGCTTCTCTGGCTCTGTGTTTGTATTTTACACACCACTGTCATGTGCTTTATTTCACCAAAATATGAGGGTTATTTTGCACTTACTGCTAAAACTTCACCTTAACAAATTTCAAAGTGGCTAAACTCAAAGGAAACACAAGAACAACATGTGTTTCACACAAATTGTGTTTCAATAGGCCAACTTATGAATAGTTGCCATATAAACTTGCCATGTCTTGTCAAGCCTAGCATATACTCTCAGATTATTTGACATAACAACTAAGAGGCATTCCCTGTCTCAGTTGAAATGTTGCCAGTGAATCAACATACAAACATAACCATTTATTTGAACAAGAACAATGTTACACTTTGTTTCTCTGCCTCGTCTGTGGATTAATTGCCAGTAGGGCTACTGGTTTCCAGTTTGTTGGAGCTGTGGAGGTGCCAGCTTCTTCGATAGCACCCCCCCACCTCTTCCATTCCCCATTTTGTTTACTTCAAGACTTGAGATAAATGCGTGCTGACCACTTGGCTAACATTTGCAATTAGTCAAGAACTGTATTGTCTAAACATTGCCATGATAAATGGCAAATTGTTTCATATAACTTAAAGGGGGGAATCATATTGTACATTGCTAATGCCTGTAATCAATCCCAACAGCAGACTCATTGCTCGTTCCCTCACTTACTCATTAATGGTGAGATTGTAACTTTGGTCCTTTTGTTGTGGTGTTGCTCATTAAAGGGCTCCCAGTTCACTCAGGTGGGGTTTAAGTGGTTCCTGTGCTGGCACATTAAGGTTCACCGCTCTAAAGAACGACTATAGCCTGTCAAGCAAACTGCAAACACACTATTAAACCCGGACCTTCAAGTTGAATATTTTCCCTAAACAAACAAATTCCCTGTCCTTAACCACTCCGTTGGCCATTGTAGTTACAGCCATAAAACATTGTTCAGTACAAAAACTGGCTTTCTCTCTGATTGACACAGGCTATGACAAAAACAACACGAATCACCATAGAAACATCTCTCTAGAAAAAGTCAGAGACAGAGTGGCATTCAGGAGCTTAATCAGTTTGCCACAGCTGGCAGCATACGAGGAGACAGCATGGAGACATGCAGTCACACTCAACTTCCTCCTTGACAATGCAGAGGTCGTGCAAAGACCTCTCCACACCTTCCTTAACCCTCATGACATGAGCACTTTGTTCTTTGCCCTTGCAGAGAGGCAGAGGAGCGTGCAAAACTGCCCTCTGTGCTCCAAGATGAGCTGGTAATGAGTTTACAGGATAATCTTGACGGCCTAAAGAGGTTTAGTTTGGGTGGTGGAGTCTCACCAAATGGACGACATTTTGATTTAATTCTGTCATGCATTCCCGGAGTGTGTGTTTGTGTGGTATCACTTTATTGGAACATATCCAGAAATATGGCAAACATGTATGCAGTTTTAAAACAGTGTAATAGTGTCAAGTATTTAGTGTGACCTACCATTACACTTGCACAATAGCATGGGACTTTCTTAAAACTGTATTGGAACTGTAATTATTGTTATTGGTAAAACCTGACTGCGTTTGTCCTACTATTTCATGTCTAATGTGAACAAGGTTTATTATATATATTTATATATATATATATGTATATATATACACTGTGGCACACAATGTATTTGAACGTGAAAGGAACACTGCAGTGCTGACACAAAATACAGATTGAGCGTGTATTACGTTAATGCGTATCATTTTGTTATTATCTAATGGTTTCATTTTTTATCAGATGAGCACAAAAAAGATAACATGAAACAACATTTGGCCAAAAAACTGGTACCTTCGACCATTGGCTGCCATCATTTTTAAAAAGCCTTGTGTGTGTGTGTGGCGGGGCTGACACTCACAAACAGTCACAGGTGAGCTAATTGACACAGCTGAGGCTGCTTTGTAATCATCATGCTCTCACTATATATTCAGTCGCTTGCTGGACTCAAAAGGACTGACTGCTTAAGGGAAATGTAAGGGTTAGAGAGTTGATGGAAGTGTTGGGATATGTTATATTATTTTGTTTGAATCCGCACATGTATACATTTTATCTTATGCTGCAAACAACTGTGTCTACATCTGTGGCAAGAGAACTCACAATGAGACCTACCACACCCTGGTTCACACAGGATTCGTGTGCGTTGTGTCTTGCTCATGCCTGCAAACATATCTGCTGCGTTTCATGACCACATTTTCTGTTTTGAAGTTTTTAGATACAGGCGTTAGTGTCAACACTCTGCGCCGTAATGAAAATGCAGCGGGGCTGGGTCATAGAAGAACCCATACCAGTCAACCCCTAATGTATACTTGTATATCACTGTTAATTCATAGAAACATGAATGTTTGTTATTTGTCCACCAACTGTCTCAGTCTGTGCCAGTTCCCCTTCTGTGCTTTGTCACTGATTAAAGAGACAAACACTTTGTTTACTTTCGAACAACCGAGTCATCTTCAGTTTATTTTATTTAACGGTGATTTCCACCTGTTTATGTGCTAAGTACGGATCACCCATAAATACACACTGACGCTGACATAGTGCATGTGTCTCTTTAAATACAACATATGACATACAGTAGTGCATGTGCCTATTTGTGTGCAGCATTAGCAATAGAAATGTGAGACACTAGATGAGACACAGCGTTGGGTCTACTTTCAATATGCGGTTGTGAGTATTTAAATTCATTCTTATGAATAACAATGCCAATAGCCTCTTTGACCAAAATAAACAAACTACAATTTATTATCTGTAGCACATAGCAACTAAAAGCCAATTCATATATCCGAACATGATGGCTATATGTTTCCGTTTGATACTCTGTTCAAAGCTTTAATCATGAATCAATACACCTGTTAACACACTTCTCTCCTCATCTCATTGTTCCTCTCATTGTTAGTCTCCCATTGAGCTACAGAAACCTCCATGTACTGAATGACAAGTTGTGATAAGTGCCATTTTATGATGTTTGGAAATAACAGCTGTTGTTCAATCCAGGGGATTAACATTCATCTCCAAAGAGCTTAGACACTGAAAGTAATGAGGCCTCACATCAGGGAGAAACTTGTCTGATCTTGTGTCCAAACACACACACACACACCACTGTGAGCTCTCTCTCTCTCTCTCTGGCCCATGCCATCTTCCACCCTATCTTTCAAACACTAAAAACATAGTCCGTGGATGTTATTCCTCGAGCTTTACACTAAAAGCACAGAGAATACCACAGAGTGATTTTCTTGTCACTTTGAAAAAAAAACATATTTTGGGTCTTTGAGTCTTCAGCACCTGCAGCTATAGTTTGTTTTTTTCCTCAAACAAAGCAGAGAAGGATGAACTGTAATCTTTCCACTCTAACATCTGCTCCCACGGATGAAGGGAGTCTTAGCTAAATCCGTGCGCACTCTTTGTAGATTAAAAGTATGATATCTAATAAGTGGGGATGTGAATGCATAAGGGCTTGCATATCTTTAACAATTCCACTTGGAAGGAAAGGAAGTCAAGCTGTTACTTTACGGAAAGTTCTTTGTGAGAAAGTCATCAGAAAACCATTCACTTCACCTTCTCATGCTGAGCTGACACTATGTGAGTTTCTGCTGCAACATGTCAAGATAATAGAACTCATGAGTCACCTCATAATGTACAGTCAGAGCTATTACTCATCAACAGGCTCTCACGGAGAAGGACAACACTAAATCGGAGAAGTAGAACTGTCAAGTGAAGTGGACAAAACCCTTCAAATGATTCCTTTTAAGAGTTATTTATTGAGTCATAGTATCAAAACAAAGGTGTCAAACACATAAAAGAGAAACAGCGGATAAACTTTGACGTGATTGAGGCAGCTAAGTGATTTAATGTAGCTTCCTATTTCCTGCTTGTCTGAACCTCCAATACAACAAAGGTGTTTGGTAGGTCTAAATTATAATTATGATGGCTACTGTAGGAGCCTTGCCTCGCATTAGTCTGTGTGAGTAACACAGGCCCATGACAGGGGTATGCTTGTGAAAGTGTCAGGACCTTGCTTCATTTGCATATCTGGAGCACGATGAATGAAAGAGTTTGTTCTGGTCTGTGTGTCCAATTGAAAGGGTCCATTAAGGAGTGTTTTAGGATTTCCTCTGTGTTGGATCGGATGTTTGGGAGCTGGTCTATGGAGAAAAGTGCCAGAACGAAGAAAAGCTAAATGTTCTGAATGACATGATGTCCTGACTCAAACTGTATGCAGATGATGCACTCCTTGACATCTTTCAGTGTGCAAAAAAAAAAAAGGTGGGCCACATGACAAGTGGGCACACCAATCAGGTTGGGAAATGTTCCAACCAACACTGGACCAGTTGGCAGTCTGGAGTCGTAGTGGTTGGTCTCACATTCTGAGCCAAGTATCACCCAAAGGTTATTGACAGAAAGACAGAGGTTGCAATATCCCCCTGTTAACATTTAGTGTTAGGAGTGAGGCGTGGATGATTGTTAAGGCACTGTGGAAAGTGAAAGTTAGCGATGAAAGCTACGACCACAACATAACAAAAAAAAAAATCTCTCACTGTGAATAAGCAAGGTCGGAAACAACAGCACTTCAAGATGAGATTAGTACTAATACCACACTGTCATCAGATTCTCTTTTCACACTATGTGGATGTTAACATGTAACAAAAACCTTGTTGAAATGAAGTCAAAGATATACTTTTGAATATAACACCTAAACCAAGTTTAGACCTGTAATATTTTTGGTGATAAAGAACATAAGTAGTCTTAAATTCTCCCTAGGTCTTTACAGCTTTAGGGCTACGAGGTAAGATGTACTGTACGTGCAGTTAAGTGAACAAATATCAATATCAGAAAAAGATTGGTTGGTGTAGTAGTTAGCATTCCTGCCTTTGCAGCAAGATGAGGCCTTTCTTGCATGTTCTCCCCATGTGTGCATGGGTTTTCTCCAGGTCCTCCCACAGTCTAACCCCAGATTGGGGCAATTGGCAAATCACACTCTGGACGATGTGCTGATGTTAATCATTTTTGAAATGCCCCTGGTCTCTATCTGTCTTTATTTTCTCTCTCTGTAAATTTGATGTTTTGTTTGTAATCTGCTGAACTTGCATGTCTGTCCGTCCTGGGAGAGGGATCGCTCTGTGGCTCTTCCCGAGGTTTCTGCCATTTTTCCCCTGTACAAGGGGAGTTTTTGCAGAGTTTTTGCTCACTCGATTAGAAGTATACCAGGGCCTTTAAGGATAGAGGGTGTCACTTGCTGTACAGACTGTGAAGCCCTTCGAGGCAAACTGTGTTTATGATTGTTGGGCTACATAAATAAAATTGACTTGACTTGACTTGAACAAAAAAGACAAGTCTAAACAGTTTGGATGTCACAGCTCAACAAACAACATGACTTATCATCTTTAATCAAAGCTGACTAAAAGTTTGTTATGCTGTTCTGTCTAAGTCAAGCTGCTGAGTATGAACATACCAGAAATAAGCTACCAGGTACAGCACACTAAGCGATAGATGGACAATTTGGACAATCTGAAGACAATATATTTTTGGATTTTAGATGTGCAGTTTCATCTGACCAGGTTTATGACTTACACCTTGCCATAAAGTGGTACATCAAGTGTCTTGTATAGCTACTACTGTGAGCGAGACTGTGACCCCTGAAAGAACTCAAAGTGAGGGAGCATGTGAGAGACAAATACATACAGGAGATGAGGAGAGGGAGGTAGAGGGAGTTTTGGGGGGTTATGTCGATGGCACAGGAGAGAGAAATCCATGGGAATTGAACTCATTAGTATATGAATCACATTCCAGCAGCAAGAGAAGACAGACATTCAGTTCAGAGTCTATTGTCAGACCAACAGTAGCAGGTAAAGCAAAATCATTGCACCAAGTACAAGGGGCAAAGTTAATCCTCCCATAGTGTGCCACAAAAGTAGCACTAAAGACTTCACATAACCAAGGAAGATTCACCATGATAAAGATAAAACAACATGCATTACCATGACAAACACAAATTGATTTAAACAATCTTGTACAACACTTGCACAATGTGCTCAGTGCAGTCTGGAAAATAAAATGGAATGCTGTTCCAAATACAGGATGCGTTCTGTCAATCAAATCTCATCGTTTGTTTAGCCGAATAACTCAACGCGCAGCAAATAGCTCATGAATGATCAGTTGTGTATAATTTTTGGAAACTACAATTATTTTTTTAGTCGTTTTAAGTAAAATACTTCCACAGCTTAGATGTCCATCACACTGTGTGAAGTCAGTGGTCCAGCAGAGAGGGCAGGAGTAAGCGCAGCTTGGCTTTAGGTTCTCAGAACTTCTAGATTTGCTGTGAAAATGGAGAACACAAGCAAACTAAACCGTCCTCCGGAGCAGACAATCACAGCATGTGAAAAGTGACGTGTGGAAGTATTTCTCATTCTACACCAAAGATGAGAAAATAATGAAGAAATCTGCGGATTCACCTGTTAGCTTAGCTGTTAGCTCCACCCGAGTGAAGAGGCATCACAGTGCAATGACTGACAACCTTGATTGACTAACAGTAATGGTAATAATAACTAATGTTTTTTGATTGACAATTGTTCTATGTCTTTTCTCATGACGTCGCTGTGATAACAAACATGTTGTACTACTTTCTTCCATTTTACAGCCAAAATTATAAATAAAGAGCAGCCATAGATTAACAGTACAAATCCAGGCAACTATCTAATTTTGGGACGTGTAAAAGAAACAACATGGATTTTCAGTCATTAATCTTACAATTGTAAGGATATGCCATAGTTATTTTTTTCATATTTCAAAGACAAAACATACTTTGTATTATTCTGCAGCAACAAAGTACTGGAGTTATTCTGTAGATTTTACATGGACACATTTTTATTATAATGAATAAGAAATATGTAATCGTCACTTAATACAACAACACTGTAAACTGTAAATGTACATTTTTGATACTGTATTTAGCTGTTTTTTTGTTTCAATGAAGCTGAATAGGTGCAACTACATATAACTATTATTGTACTTTCATTGTGATGTTGCTATTTTTATCCTAGGCTCTTAATACTTCCACCATAGCTGCCCACTTACTGTATATGGTTTGGAAAATCCCCCTGGAAATGCTACACATCAGCCGCAGCACTGCAAGTGACATGTTTGAGTTTCTCATAAGTTGTTGTTGCTCATGTAGATACTCCTCAAAGCAGGGCAACGTGTATGAACACGGAAAACTATGCGTCACAGCAACATTCTTTACTATACTGTCAAACACGCGAGACATTGGCCTGTGTTTCCATACACACACTTGTGTCTACTGTACACTCAGGCTTAGCGTTGATGCCCTGATTTTTAAACTCACCTTAGCTGTTTCGTCTGCAGATACAGAACCAAAGCAAAACAGAACATAGTGATCATAGTGGTGAGAAATCAGCAGGAGGTGACCTCACACAGAGAGAATGTTTCAGGCCATCGTCTGGCGAGCGGGACATGCTGTCACTGACAACAAGGCAATGTGCTGTATTTGTCACAATTCAGTTCTGTGTCTGTCCCAAAGTGAATGCCTTGAAAGACAGCACTACTGAGTGCAGATGAATGCCGCAAGGAGTATTTCAAGTGCCAGTGGACCATGTTGTTCACTCACTGAGAGGAATGCAGCTTCTATTGTCAGTTTGAACTTGTGCAAATGCTCCTGAGAGTGCAGCATCGGGCTGAGGACAGCAGGGATGATTTCCCTCAAAAGCCAGATCTTCTTGCTGTCCTTGTGCTCATTGGAGAAACTTCAGTTGCACCAGTTCAGACAGGGTGCAAAGTTATTTGTGCCCCCCGTGTGAGGTGTTGATTTCACCAAGCAGTTGTTGGCTGGAGTGGTCATGACCTTTGCTCTCGGTTGTTAGGAACAGCCAGAGCCAAGCGGCAGAAAGCCAGACACCATGGTAACCAGGCTGCTGGTCTCTACACTGGAAAGATTTACGAAGGTCTTCTTCAAGACATTTCCTGTTTAATCCCTTGATGGCTGGATGTCTGATGCAAACTAATCTGTCAACAAATGTTTAAGAAGATGGATGGGACAGACGTGGTGAAGAAACAATCAGCGTCTGACAGTGACCCCTCTATTTAAAGCCACAGTGTTGACTGTGGTAAGTTCCTGTGTCAGTGGCTCCCGTAAATATTTCACAAGCATTCCAAACGCGGACTGCTCGTCCTCAGCGCACGGCAGTAAATTTCCCCACCAAATACACAAATCAGCGCTCAACTCGTTTAATGTCTTTTCCAGGGTCATTTACCAGTCTAAGTCAACCGAGCATCATTAAATTACTGAGATAGAGTTGTGCGTGTGTCCGTGTGTGTCCTTTTATGGCACAGACACAGGGAAACGAGTACACACACGAGCAGTCACGGAGGGATAGACCACGGGAACGTTGCGGTGGAGCCACCTGCCATTCCTTATCAAAGGTTAAAATTCTCTTTTTGTATTTTAGTTTGTCCATTTATTTTGTATGACAGCCAGTGCTGTTGTAATGGAGGGTTAGGTTTAAAAAAAAAAAAAAAACAGACGCAGCAAAGGCTGTTTTCAATTTGCACATCAATTAATTGACACATGTAAAGTCTCAATAAGGCTTCATGTTTGCAGCAGCTGTTATCTTGCATTCTCAAGAGCAGACTTGTTTATTCATGCAGATTATATTCTGATTATTGCGTATCTCTGGAAAAGCAAACACAATCACATTCTTTTCACATTCAATCCTTTCTGCAGTGGCGACGGGGATGCTGCTTGACTTGCCAACTACTTTAAAGCAATTGGCTTCCAACAGTTAAATGTGTCGTATTTTGTTAGAGAAATTAAGATAGTGTGCATATTCAGGTGAAACTTTACACTTAAGCCTCCGCTCTGCTTGAATGGACAGCAAAGAATTTTAAATAACTCAACATCTGTGTGTATGTTGGAACAATTTAACGCATTGCAGTCATGAAAACCGTTTGTCATTGCTTCGCTCGACGCAGGTTACGGCCACTCTGATTATGTGCATTGATCTTTATGACGATTTGGCACACCTCCCATCTGCTTTCTTATTAGTCAAATACCCAACCATCTCTGCCACATCAATGCATTTTTAACATTTACTCCTCGAGGATTTCGAGGTGAAAACCAATCAACATATTTAAGTGTTTGAAATCCTGTAAGAGTGGGAGACGTTCTTTGTGCCAACATGTAGCGGCTGCACGATAATAGCGTCATGATGTTTATTTTTAAACGAGTGGCAAGGAGATAAAACTCTTAGCCACACATCACTGATTAAGCGTCCGAAAAACTCACCCCGCTGCCTGGTAAAGCTCACACTGCACTGACTGTCCACAATGGATAACAATGAGCTGCACATTTGCTGACAGCAGCTAAACTTAAACTCCACTCTGTCACGACACATATGGCAGCAGTTCACATCCATCCCATGCATTTGACATGTACAGTGTATTACGTGAATGTTCTATATATATTACACGTCCATGAATCATAGTAATATTTAATTTCGGTAACGGAGGTGTTTTTCATCAGTTTACCACTGTTAAGTCAGGCTTCGAACTGGAGCTCCATCACTGACAGAATATTTAAAAAACTCTCCTGACAGCCTCCAATTATACAATCACCCAGGTTGCTGAGAGGTAATTATGTCGTCTCTTTCTCAGGAAGGCGAACCATGTAGGTGGAGACCATGCATGCCTGGCATGTGGCAACACATGCTGGATGTAACTGTCACAGGGTGAAATGGTGTAGAATCTCTGAAAAAGTAGCAGTAAGGGATTTACTGGGGCACTTTAATATTGATGTTTTCTCATTGTTAACCAATGGAGAGCTATTAGCCAAGGAAAGTTTTGATTTCCCTTTCACAGCATTGGGACATTTCCAGCGTGAATCCACTGCAATTTTCCAGTTAGACATACTAACAGGTGCTTTCAGGCAAACCACTCACCATCTCTGATATTTAGAATTCATTATATTCATCATATTTAGAAACAATAAAACGCTGGATGTAGAAGGTACATTTCAAAACAATCTGTGCAATCGAGAGAAAAACACATAAGCATGAGCTGAGCAACAGAGGATCATATTTTTTATAACCAGATGAAAGGTTTAAATCTCCAGCTAATCAGACAAGTGAAATAAAATCTTAGCCATAACTCAACTTGCAGCCCTTCTGAGACACCAAGCACAGATTTTCAACAATAAAGTGCTGAAGAGGAGGTGGACATGGTTGGCTGTCAAATGCAGCAGGAAGTGGAGGTGTGGAGATGGCTCATGAAAGCGGTATCATGTGAGTTGACACAGCTGTGCTCATTGGTAATTATGCTCTCCCATGATATGCAGAAGCCCGCTGGATCTCAGACGCCTGACTGCTGCACACTGATAGGACGTGCATACAAGACACATACATCCAAGAGGCCGGGGACACCAGTGCTGAACAACATTTATGTTGATTATGTGTGCGCAGCAGTTATAATAAAGTCTCTTGGGGCTGTGAGCAGCCTGTCTTATGTGTCTGTGGCGATGGGAAATCATTGCTACGACTGCTCTATTTAGTTTTAATACTGAATGAACAGATAAACATGGAAGGGATATATATTTATATGCTCAGATTTTTGCATAGATTGTTTGGCTCAATTCCCCCTTTCAGTCAACTAGTAAATGGTTCATCATTAGTGCTTGAAAATATCAATTGAAGCTGTACAATGAATACATAATGTCAAGAATTCATTAAAGTGAAGCAAAGGCTGAGGGAGCTTGTCATAGAGTCACTACATGCCATGAAATAATGCACCGTCTGGTGGGGATAATGTCTTAATTATCCTCACCATGCTTTAAAAAAACAAAAAAACAGCAACAACAGATTATTATGCTGTCCTCCCTTTAAAATCCCTTTAAAAGCCACACCTACAAACACATAAAGAGAAGAGCATGACATTGTGACATTGCAAACCATAGTCACAGCTCATGTGTGGGTAAGAAAACACCAAAGATCAACATAATGAATGTGAACAAGTAACAAGTAGAATTGTAATGACATGTTAGTGTTGAGGAAAAGAGCTAGATCGCGTACCCTATCTTTAATTAGACCCTATAACTCTAATAGTTCATGAGGACCAAAAGACCAATCTTCATGAATTAGGGCGTCCAAATCATCTATGCATGGTACTGATTGTTTTACCAGCATTCACTTTCATTAACTGCACGTCGCTCTCATTTGAGACTGTGAAGGGGAGAGTCACAGAGCACACCACGCCTGACTGAACACAAAACTGGAAGTGTGTCAGATTTAAATTAAAAGCTGACCTGTTTCCCATGTACCAACTTAAATTAATTTAATGAAGCCTCACCCAGCATCACCGCAGGGAGCGCAGGCCCCAGGATTTCCCAGTTTACCGCGTTTCATTTGAGTTGGGTCACACAAAGAAAGAGATTCGACCCACTTCACTGTGACAAAGCTGCTGTGGAGGCTTGAATAGGCAGTAATAAGAGGAACGAGCGTGGCCGATGCTGTGGGCAACTCAACTGCCACTGCTCCCCTATAGTGGCCACAGATGCAGGCACAGACATGAAAAGACGTGGTCTCTCGTGATGAACAGATAAAGGAAAAGATTCCTGACTTTTGTTGTATGGAACCAGTGAGTTTACTATGATTTTAGAGCTAAATCGCCTCTGATCATCATAAAACTAAACACAAATACTTTAAATAATTGTAAATGTATCGATAAATGTCTCACATTAGATGATTGCATTTAGAAGATGTTATTAAGGAACATCAAAAGGGAAATATTTAGAACATTTTGACATTTTTTAAATTGTCCTACAGTGCTATAATAGTGTCTCTATGTTGCCTTTAGATAGAGATTTGTCTCTCAGTTTCAAAGACAAAAAGAAACCCTACTTAAACTACTGCCTGTGCAGAAAGCTCAATGTTTATTCTTTGTGCTGTATAACATAAAGCTGCCTCAAGGTAAACTCACTTTTAAAACTCACCCATGAGACGATCAAGTAGAGTGATGAAGACAATCGAGGTTCCCCTGAAGAGACACTTTCACAGAGATGAAGACTTTTAGTCCTGACAGTGTGGCAAACCTCACATCTCCTTCAAGAAAACAAGCCAAGTGCATCACCGTCTTTCTTCTCTTTTCTTCTCTTACCTCAGTGTGCCGCCCAGCGTGCCAAATTCTTTGACTGACGGCCAAAAGTGCGCAGTCAACAACTGCAACTCTGACTCAAGTCTCCACAAGGTTGTCCCTCTATTTTGAAAGCGACACAGGTCAAAGGGCGCGCAGTAACTCTGACGACTGGGTGTGTGGAATGACTGCTGTCATGGACTATAACCGGCATGCAGCCAGCTCGCACATTAACGTGGGGGGGAAATGTTTCCCTCCGCGTGCTCGTGCGTCTCAACTGTCATTCAAGGTGAAGTCATCACTTGTCGCCCCCATTCATAATCCTAACACAGTACACGTGTGGGGCTGCTTCTGATGACCAACACGGATGCATGTAAACATAGTCACTTGCCTTTTTCTATGATGGCTCTTTCTTCTGCTTCGGATGTAAATGTGTCTATTATTTATATAGCATCTCATCTATTGTTTTCCTCTCACATGAAAAGGCTGATGCAGTAAACAGCTGTAGCAAATATTACATACATTGCATTCATGATATGCACATAGAGAGATTGAGTGGAGGTGGAAAAAAGGATATAAAAGCATGCTGGTATGAGTTTATACCCACGTATATCTGCTCTTAGAGGTGACAAGCACAATTAGCACTTGACCAGAATAAAACAACATTGTGGGTTGTTTTTCTACTGTATAGCGCTGTTGAAACATCCTGTCACCTGGAGTGTCTGGAGGAATGTGGAGTCCAGCTATGTGGAGAGAGAGCATTCTTGGAGAAAAATCCAGCACAAACAATCTTTCACATACGTACAGCACTGAGTAATGCCAGGCTGTGCTCACTTAATCTTATAAAAACATCTTCAGCTTTACACGTGTAAGACGAAGATGAAATAGGGCTGAAATTATGACATTTTTTTTTTTCTATTAGCAATTAATAATTTAAGTCATTCCTTAAGTAAGTAACTGGACTTGTGCAATGAATTCATACATCTGTTGAGCATCTGTTGCCCCGTGTCCTTTGTTTATAACTGTTGCTGACTTTGCTGTGCACATACTGGAAACACAGTCAACAAAGCAAAAGTACGTCGATCCTTGCTGTAATCAGAGAATCAAATCTCAACAACACAAAAACACACACACACACACACACCTTCAACTAAATACAGGTGTTGGAGTATACATTTGGGATTTTACCTTTTGAGCACACCATGTCACTTGGTAAGGCCCCTTAAATATATGCTGCCAAAACAAGAATGCAAAATAACAAGTACACAAACACACACTTATGGCTTATTCTTCTGACACTGCACTTCCATTCATTTGGACACCCTTAAAAAAAGCTTACCCTAACCATAACCAGTTAATACCTAACCCTAGCCTGCCTCATTAGGACCAGGTTTTGGTCTCCATAGCCCCCTTTTCCAACAACATTTCCAGGAACATTTATTACCAGGAACTTATTTACCTGGGAAAAAAAATGATTTCCCGCTAATATGTGTGGTTTATGTTTCTACCACCTCAGTCATTCATGTTGCCGAATCAAAAGAGACAGTAAATACGCTCAAAATAGCCTGGACCTCATCATCCGTCCACTTGTCCTACGACCTTTTCTTTTGCTCCATATTTTTGAAATGACTGAGTTCTTCTTTCTTCTTCTTCGTCTTCTTTTAAAGGTCTTGTTAAAGGTGGGTTGCAGCCACACTGGCTTAAACGGCTGCAAAATGTGTTCCACCAATCAGCTTTCCTGATACCTGGTTACAAGAGTTCCTAGTAATCTATAAAGTCCCTAATCACAAGCAGGTACTTCTTTTTCACTTCCCCCATGTAATTTTAAGTGGAAACGCACCAAGGTTTTTCAAAATCCCGGGTAAATGAGAAAATGTCCTGTGGTGGAAACGGGGCACAAGAGAACTACTGGTCCTGACAAGGTCAGTGTTAATGCTAGAAAAGGTCCAATAGAAATAATGGATACACACCATAATCAAATTGAAGTCCTTAATGTACAAGAAAATCTTCCACACTATGTGGACATGTTTTTAAATACGCCGAAAAGCCCTGATGAAACTTTTGAGTTAATAAATAAATATAAAAACTGAACAAGGCCATGAAAAATTGCCCCCTCTCACGAGGTCTCGACATTATTGTAAGGCTGCAATAAAAAAAAAACAACTCTTGTTCCAATTACCATTTGAACCAGCAGTGAACACATTATGTGCCTCGACCAGTGCCCTCCTTGCACAACAGTTCACACATTTACACCCATTATAAATCCATTGTGCTGTGCTGACCTATAATCTCTCTGGCTCAAAGCGCTTCATTGCTGTTTAAGTGAAATCTGTGCAGTAGTTGATGATTCACATCCTTGACAGTAGATTATTTTTAGGCAAAAAAAAATTCCCAATGGTAGTTCACATTGACCCCTGTCCTATTTCTTTTCTCTTTTTTTTAGCAACAGACAAAACATGCGAAAGATATACCACAGAGGAAAGAGTGGAGAAAATGTAGTTACCATGGTGATGGATGTATATTTCACGGGCACCAGGTCTTTCCTCATGCAGTCTAACAATGCCCCCTAGTGACATCTTAGATGGCCTCGCAAACAAGGATAGCTGTGAAATCATCCACAGCATTTTTCACAGCTTTACTCCAAGAAGTTCAGGAAGCTGGAAATGATTTACAGTAACTACTCGTTATTTTCACTTTCAATACAACATCATTTGACATTATCTGTATACAGGGAGGCCGGGAAATATGCGTTGACTGATAAATCTGAATGTATGTCCAACTTTTTTTTGTCACAAACAAAGTTTGCATATCACAAGGATATGCAGAGGATAGACTCTGCGTTGGTGCATTTGAGCGTGAAACAGGATTTCTACCGGCGGCAGTGATTTGTCCCCGACTCTACGTCTGTGATGTGTGGAGGTTAGTTTTAAGGGAGCTTCTAATGCAGGGTACTCTAGAGGTTTTTTTGTCTTTTATATGGTCAGCCCATGGCCAAGGGGAAAGGAACTGGGCTCATGATGGAAGTTTGCTGGTTCAATCCTGGTATAGACCAAGGGATGTGGTGCCCATGAGCTTCTTCTTCTTCTTTTCCTTTCGGCTGCTCCCTTCAGGGGTCGCCGAAATCCCCCATTGCTGCCCTGGTGCAGAAAAGTGCTGCCCACAGCTCCTGTGCATGGCTTGTGTGTATTCGCCGCACTGGTGTGTAGTAAGAATGGTTTAAATGCAGAGGTCAAATTCACTATTACTAATCTAATTCTACTTCTACAACTCTAGAACTCTTGTTGAAATTATGTGCAATTTCAACAATATTGTGCAATATTTTGCAAAAGTTTACCATTGCACAATTTACAGATCACAGTGGATCTACAAAGGCTCAAAACATTGAGTCACAGGTATCTGAAACTGACAAATATATTATATAATATATAATATTATTTATACATACATATATATATATATATATATATATATATATATATATATATATATATATATATATACAATTTATTTTCACATTATGAGCAGACTTTCACCATAATGTGAAATTTTAACAAATTTACCCAGCCTGGACCCTTGGACTGGAAGCACAACATGCTTCCTGTGGTGCCCACGCTGTTTAAATAATAAATAATAATATATCAGTTTACTGAATGTACTGATCTAGCAGATTAAACTGAGACTTCATCACTATCTTGTAAGCAGCGAGTGGCTGCCACATTATCATATATTTTCAGGACCATGGCTCCCTTGTGACTTGTTAAGAAAGCAGCATATTATCAAACCTGTGACACTTTGGCAAGCTACAGTTAATTTTGAGTGCTATGTTTCAACCTGCCCCAGAAAACATCCCGGTACACAATTTGAAATCTTTGGCAGCGTGTTGCCTAACGCCCCTAAATTGTGTTTGCTTGTGTTTTAATTTGCCACTGACCTTCAAATAATTAGAGCAAAATGTGAACAAGGCAGAGAAGGCATGAAAGAGGAGGGGAAGCAAATATCAGTACTGATGTGGAACACAACTGGCAGGGAAAGAAACTTCCCCTATTCAAATTAAACATGAATTTTAGCCCATGCAATTCATACAATGGTTTCTGCACAGGTTATTTCGCCATTTCTTTGGAATTGAAGTGACACTTCCATGATTACCCATAGTAGAAGGCTGAACTGCTCACTGTATGAAATCATCCAATTATACATTTCTTTGTATTGAAGCCCAGCGTGTGGGCACACTGACCGGAAGATGTTAGGGATCTGTCCCTACACCCAATCCTTTCAGCACAGTATTCAATATCTATCTACCATGCACAGCCCAGGTGTCCTTTGCACTGTCTCAAAACACCAACCTCGCTTTTAAGTGTCAGATTCATAAAAGAGCTCCAGAATGGAAGAAAGGAGTGAGCACCAAAAAAGAAGCTAATGCTTTGTGGAGCAATTCTCTTTCTGAAGGAGAATGCTTCACAGAATACTGAACATGTGTCTGGTATCGCACCATAGTGCTGTAGAGTTTTTTTTGTTGTTGTTGTTTTTTTTTATGGTCAAAGGAATTCTCTCAATTCTCTCACATTTTGCCACATGACAACAGTATAGAAATGAAATGGGCACAAAATAGAGACGTACTTGGAATCAAAGCCGACTAACCTCATTTAACGCCTCAAGACCCAGAGGTGTGAACGTGTGTCTGTGTGTGTGTGTGAGACTGTATCAGTGTTGCGGTGGAATAAAAGAGGTCTAGCTTACTTGTAATCTAAATCTAAAAACAATATAAACCAGTCCTGGTGTTTGTATACATGCATACGACTCAGACATGCAGAACAACAAAATGACTTTATCCAAACTCATACAAAAAGCATTCACCAATGATTATATGCTGTCACCGTTGCTTTAATTCTGCTTTGTTCAAATTCCTCAAAACTCTGTGCACCATATCTTCCAATTAACACCTCACCTTACCTTTGAATAACAGCACAAAGTTTCTTGAGTCTTTGTTTGTTATCTAAACATTGTGCAGCAGTTTGCAAAAAAGTTTCAAAAATCTAATGTAAAATGCCGATTAATGAATACAAACTCACTTAATGAATCTCATTGAATAGATTTCCTGTTTTGCGTGTCACTGCGGTGACCATTAAAGGATCCTTTATGTTAATGAAGGCATTTGAATAATTCATGTGTTTGACATCCTGAATGCTATGATACGCAACTAACAGATGTGCTCGCCCCTAATCATGGAATGATCGTCCGTAAAGATTCATGACGCAAGCACATGTTCAGTCATGTGGAAACGTTGTTTACACTATTTCTGCATCGTTCTACGTCGACAATGTTCATGTCAACACAACGGCAGCGTGTGAGCGCTCTTGAGGTAGACTGTGCGCTTGCGTTTTCTGGAGAATACTGTTTTGGATTTGTGTGTAGCACAAACCTCTTTCCAAGTCAGAAGAGATGTTTTTTTTGTCTTTAAACGCAAGCTTATAATGCCGGTGGTCGTTAATGTATGTTAAATTCTGGGGAATCACTGTGAGGCATTGACCAGTAAAGAGAGTCAACATTCATTAAAGAAGAGGCTATTGAAAATCCATACAACAGTCAGCACCTTGGACCTATACCCCAATCACCTGGATAGATCTTTTTTCATTGAACACTTGAGAATAGTGTGCCAAAACAAATGCCGGCAGCTTTGTGTACACATGATGTGTGTTTAAATGCACGCGCCTTCTCTGGAGTATGGGATAAATCCACCCCCCCCTAGTGTTTGTTTCATTATACTGCCATGTTCACTTACATGTCAGACTCTAATTCTCTCATTGTGGAGGACTCCGCTTGACTCCGTTGGCTTTGTTTTCTCATGAAGGAATGTTTTATTCACCCTTAGTGCTCGCGTGGCGCAGATCTCTGCCGCAGGTGCACCCATGGTCATTTGCTGTGGGAATAATACACAACTCCTTATGTGGACATCCTGGTGTGTGTGTGTGTGTGTGTGTGTGTGTAACAATAACCATCCACTCTCCCACCTACAGTCAATTTAGAATATCCAACATGTAAACTCCATGCAGAAAGAAAGAGTTCCAACCACTACAACTGTGTGGCCTTACATGTAAGTTGACATTTAATAATAAAAAAATGGTTAATTGGTTCAGTTCCTCTTCTTCTTTTTTAATATGTTAGGTTTAAAGTTGTAAGTAAATATTGGCTCTGTCCTGCCAAACTCTGTTCTCCACAAATGTTTAATAGAATACAATATGGTATTACAGCCAACAAAGACTGTGTGAACAGAGTCCCGCTGCTTCGAGCAGAGAGAAATTGCTAGGCCCGTGTAAGGTAGGTCTGACCTTGTAGGTCCAGTGGTTTTATCGATTACAGATGTCAGACAAAATAATACTGGCCAGCGGAACCAACCTCCTGAAACAACACACTGACTCGTATGCCTGCATGCACACGACACACACAGGTTTGGGCAGCTATTGTTTTGCGGACACTGCACTGTCTTCCATTCCTTTGGGCAACCTAAAAAAAAGTGGCATCGCTAACCTCAACTTAAGCACACTCCCAAATGTAATCCTACACGTAACCAGTTCCTCAGAATTTAGGTTCTGCCTTATTGTGACAGGTTTTGGACCACTGGTCCTGACATGGTCAGTGATAATGGCCGATAAAGTCAAAATACACAAATACACACACACGCACACAATGGGGAGCTGGTGAAATAGGAGGTAAAATATTTATAAGTAATGAATATTCAGCTGAGAGTACTTTTGCATCATCCCCCACAACAGTTTTACAGTTTAAATATTTATAGCTGCCTAAACAAATAGAACAGCCACAAATCCTGAACATAGGGGTGTCTAGGTGAGCATAAACAAGAGGTACACGAGGCTTGTCGGTCTCTATGGATATGAAGGAGTTTGAAAGAGCTTAAAGCATCATTTAAATCTGTAGGTAAAGCATCTCTGAATATGACAAGAGGACAGACTTGTCGTATGAAAATTCACATCATGTCACAGGTTTCTGCTATTGAACAATCTCCTCTTTCCCACCCTTTCTCCACTCGCTCCTCTCCCCTCCGAACGAACAGCAACAAAGCAATTCCGATCCAGTTATCACTTAATGTGTCTATCCAAATGAGCTGCACAGGGAACTGTCTATCCAGACTGACATGAGGACGTGGGCAGTGACATCGGCTGCCACCTGCTCCTCTCCTAGTGTTTTCTGCTCTGTTCAGCTCAGTGCAGGGCTACTGTCAGTGAGTCTAAATCTGCCAACATTGCGACTTCAGGATTTAAGGACCTTTTTACCAGGGCATAAAGGCACTGGGAAATGATGATGCCCGTGCAATTTAATTTTGTCAAAACTTCAAGGTTGGCCTAGAGGTAGAGATACTATCAACAAACTCTACTGTTGATTTCTGGCATGGGTGAGGAAGGTGAGCTATTAAATTCACTACCATCGACTCTAAGGTGGCTGTTGTTTCAGAGCACAAGCACAGCTTAAGAGCCCTTGAGACAAACACTAAACCCCAAATTACTGTGAGGGTGATGTACTGCTGCCCTAGAATGAGACACTCTGTGGCCTCTTTGTGTTTCTTAAAGTTGCTTTGTATTAATTTGAAAACTCTGAACTTAAAAGCCGGGATTTTCTCGTCTCTGGTATAAAATGCAGCTCCGAAATGCCTCACTCGTGTGTGAAGCTCTGATTTAACGGTTGTCAGTGCTGAAATTGCTGCTTTAACCACATGTGAAATCATATAATAATGAAGCATATTCCACAGTACTTCAGCAAAGAGCAGTGGTCACGAGTAGCCCGTCATCGACGCAACCTGAAACACTTAACGGGACATTTACTGAATAACCCTCCAAACTACAGCCTCTTCACGACCAGTGAGTTAAATCAACACCTCTGACAGTCTGTGGTGCAACCGGCCATGAGCTCAACTACCTTCACTTTGTATGAATCACTGTGAACAGGAAGCAGAACTCAGTTTAGATCAGTTGCAAAGTTGTAATGGTATTATTTTATATTATGTGACGTGTCACTATGAGTCTGTAATACGGTCTGAATTGAATTAATAGCATTCATACTGTAATTAATAAGAATTTACATTAATATACTATAACGAAAGTGTGTTTGAGATCATTAGTGACACAATCTTTTACTCAGAAATCATCGTGTAATACATTGCTGCTCAATGCCACATCACTTTGTATTAGTTTGTGTAATAGAGCTGAAGATGAAGAAATAATAATGGATCCCTCAATCTGTTGTTGCAGGGAAAGCGTTATGCTTTATGGATCACGCTCCGTTCATTGCATGTCATGTCATTTTTAAATGTCATTTAGCAGACGCTTTTATCCAAAGCGACTTACAATAAGTGCATTCCAACATTTGGGTACAAACAAGTGCTAGAAGTAAGTGCGTGCTTCATCCCTCATTACAGCACGCACCCTCACGCATGACGAGTAATGCAGTATTCCAGTTTTACGATGGGCCCGTTCGGTTTATGAACGCTGAAACATTAGTGCTCTCTGAGTATAATGTATTTCAAACATCTGATCATTGATTAGTGTTTAAAAATGGTTAAACTCAGAGAGGTTAATTCTTTACATCTAACTTACTTAGATGAATGAATGTATTGCTGCCATATGCATTTACATAAACAGGCGGACTGAGCCAAGGTCAAACCTCTCTGCTGGTTGTTAATTGTAGATCCCATTTGCAGACAGCAAAGAAAATAAAAAAAGAAAGAAAGAAATATTGACCTAGAGAAAGATTTATCTCAAAGTAGATATTTTCCTTCATTAGTCTTTGCAAGGCCGCCCTATAGAACGGAGTAAATTCTCGATTCTCTAAAGTAATGGACCTGTACAGCCATAGAAATGCACTGTGCAATAAAAGGGATGCTAGCCCATTAGTCTTCTATGTAAGGTTGTTGAAAACAGTCTGGCTAATGAACTAGGGCTAACAGAAATGTTGAGAGGGAAAAAGAAAAACCAATGAGGGAAATGGGGCTGAGGTTATAAGAGAGAGAGAGACAGAAAAAGAGAGAACACTGCGAGCAGCTGTGTTGCACGTTCAAATTAACTGCAAAAAACACCCAAATCATTTTAGATTGACAGTCACGTAGGTGAGAAATGTGTTTTATGGTCAGATTTATAATACAATATAGGAAATGGTTATGAAAAAGGGAAGAAGATTTATGGTTTTGTGGAGGGAAAAAGGATTACAACACAAGTGGAAGTGATGCAAGCCTACATATTTGTCGCAGGGGCTGTTAAATCTTTCATGAAATAATAACGTAAACAATATAGTGCTTCCTCCAGTCCTGACAAATTGACAAATTCTCAAATTACTTTCCATTTACAAGAGACAAATTGCCCCCTGTTTCTCCTCATGCATGTCTGTGTGTTTGTGTGTGTCTGTGTAGTTGTGTATTTCGTACAGGAGTCTCCACTTTCTGGTCCTCAAATGCTTGCATTTTTTTCCGACGCAGCCTAAATAATTTCTGTCAGGTGTGCGGCGTGGAGTTGAGCAATGCTCTGTGATCAAGAAACATTATAATTAACATCTTAAAGCCCATTTGAAGTGTGAGCAGTTCAAATTCTCTCCGCCGCTTTTTGGGGAAATTGCTGTGTTTTGCTGCCTGTTAACCGACCTGCAGAGTGAGCAAATTAAGCGGGTGATATTCTCCTCTCCAAAACTGGGTTAAGCATGGGGCTCTCTGCATTGTGCGATAAGCACAGATCTTGCCTCCACTTGCAGTTTGCTTTGTGCTCTCCCAAAATTAGATGAGCTAGTAATACAGGAGAATGTACATCAAGCCCCCTTTAATAGCTGGGAAATGAGACCTAATGACTTTTGCAGCTTAACACGTGCATTCGTGGCACAATGCTCATTGCCATCAAACACACACACACACACACACACACACACATACACGGAAAGAACTAATACCTTCGGGGGGGTGCTATTAAGATGGGTAATCCGCGGACCTCAAGAGGAGTGGGATAAAATATTCGCGGAGAAGCCTTTTCACAACAAGAATGAATAGCGTGAATAAATTACAGGTAAAATTAAAGGAAATGTCAATGACTGCTGCATGGAGCATTATTAATGACACTCTGGCCATGTTAAAGGAACCTGGGCCTTACTCTGAGGATAAGCAATTTAGCTTTAATGGGGTTTCTGTTGTGATTGTGAGAGAGGGTGCAAAAGTGTAGCTGTCGTAGTAAAGAAGAGTTATTCAGTGTTGCGGAGACACAGACAGACCGACAAGAGTAATGAAGGGCAGTTGTTTGTTGGAGAATGGGAGAATGAGAATAGAAGGGGAAAGATTTGGAAGCGAGGGAAGTTCGCTTCCAAACTGAAAATAGATCTTTTCAGCACAAACCAAAGCTGTCAGCGGATGCTTATCAAAAACGGTGAAATGTCAGCCTTCTGCAACTCGAGCGCACAGCAAGCCCAATCTCTTTCAGCTGGCAATTGCACTTTTGAATAATCGTCAAGTACTTGAAGTAAAATGTTCCTCATACAGCCCAGAAATGTGTCTCGGAGGGCTTTACAGCCTCAACAATTTACAACATCCTCTACCCTTGACTGGGACAAGTCAGGAGTAAACACTCACATTAGCAGAAACCTCCATCAGAGCTGTGAAGGAAGAGAAGTTATTCCACGATGGACAGACATGCTGACGTAGAGCGGGAAACAAAAGCTTTTATATTAAATAAATAATGTAAACATCGATAGTCACCCTGGATGGCATCACCATGGCCTCCGGTTCTACTGTAAGGAACCCTTGGAGTTATAATTGACCCAGATTTGTCATTCGACTCACAAAAAGTCTGTAAGTCATCTTTCTTCCACCTGCGCAACATAACAAAAAATCAGAAGCATCCTGTCATCAAAGGATGCTAAAAAAGCTTGTTCGTGCCTTTTTTTTTACCTCCTGACTAGACTACTGTAAAACATCATTATCAGGATGCGCCGAAAAGAGTCTTAAAGTTGGTTCAGAATGCAGCAGCACGGGTACTGACGGGAACTGTGGGAAAAGAGATCACATCACACCAGTGCTGAGCTCGTTACACTGGCTCCCTATTTCTACATTTAGAATAGAATTATAAATTCAGTCATGTCTCAAAGAGATGATTATTCCTTACTACACAAATGGACCACTCCGCTATGAAAATGGAGGCCTGCTTGTGCTTCCCAGAGAACCTAAGAGTAGAATGGGAGTGTGGAACCAGACACTCACACATTTGAAGTTCAACTTAAAACTTTCCTTTTTAGTAAAGCTTATAGTTAGGGCTGGTTCAAGTGAACTCTGATCCATCACTGAAGTTAGGTTGCTGGGGGAACAGCCATTATGCATCTCTCTCTCTCTCTCCTTCCCTCTTCCCCTTCTCAGCACTTACACTCCATCATGGCAATAACTTTGTTTTCTCTACCTCCCCCTAGTTGGTGCCCTTCCTCTCTGTCCCCTCTCTTTCTGTTTTTGTTCCCTCGTTCCAAAGCTTCAACGCCGCAGCTCAAATACTACAGCTATACCTATCATTGTATGCATGTCACACCACTGGAACGAGATAATGAAGATGGTAATCGTTATTAAAGATATTTGTGTTATTCAGCCTCTACTGCTTTACTGTTCCACATGCTTCACTGTCAAAAACCAACCAACAAACTCACCCACACACGCCAAATAGCCACAAAAATAATAGCACTCCCCACTCCCCAACCTCTCACAGCAAAACCTCAGAGCCATCACTCGCATCACAAACACAACATCACAAGACACCGCCCACCCACAACACTGCTACTTCACAACCTTTCCCTCCGGACGCATGCAGGTACTAAACAAAACAAAAAGTGAGTAAAACCATATGCAGACACCTGTTTTTTCACCAATTTTTAATAAATGTTGTAATGTGTTCTAAATGTGGCAGACCTGAACAGACTATAATAAAATCCTGCTGGTCTCTATCTCTTCTTTCCATTCTTCTTTTCACCTCTCCTTCACTAACCCCCTCCTTTCTCTCCTCTCCCAACCTCCTACCCCAACCTGTCTAGGCAGATCGTCACACACTCTGAGTCTGGTTGTGTCAGAGATTACTTCCTGTTAAAAGGGAGTTTGTTCTCTCCACTGTTGCCAAGTGCATGCTCATTGTGTTCCTATTAGGTTTCTCTGTAATAAGTATAAAGCCAAATAAAATGAAATTGAATGAAAGTGCTGTCAAATATACTACATAACAAGGTTACCGTTAATTATAAGAGGTACAGGCAAAATGTAAAAGAGTTTTGAATTAAAGCTGAAATGGACAACGTTGGGAGTTACACTTAACTGCTTAACCAACTTAACACTGTTACTGTGTGAAACTGACAGTCGATGTTGTTTCCTTAACTCACAAACCTTATCTCTATTTCATTTTAACAGTATTGTAACCAGGATGATGCAAGCCTTCTGTAATTAATATGATCTTGTTTTTTAAAAAGAAAATACCACAACAACCGTAACCATAAGGATGGGAACGCACCTAATATTGTTACCATGACAACAAAGGTCCACTGCAAATGCAGCTGGTACAGTCCAAGTCCAGTTATGATCACTGAAGCCGGGAAACTTTATTACTGTGAATCCGAGGTAATGCGCTTTATTATTATTTCCACATTCATTGTCCCTCCTCTTTGTAAAAAGGAAAGAAGGCAGGGGACGATGTCACGAGTATCAATATCATCAATAGATCACTCGGTTTGCACCTGTTCTGAACAATGGTACCTGCTCCTTTGCATAACAACTGGGTGCATTATTGATGCTGCAGTGGAAAAGTGGAAAAGCTCAGTTATACCCACAACACTTCAGTCTCCTCCAATCAGAAATAAACTTGAGTGAGTTTTGTCCAGCTCCCCAATTCAAGCCCCAGCACTTGCACACAAAGAACAAGCCTCTCTCGCACATTTTTTGGGCAATTTCAACACTCCACTCTGCAGCTCTATGTTTTCAGCCACTTGCAACTCATTATATTTCCTTGCTGCTACATGTATGCTCCAGTCACGATGGCTCTCACTGACCCCACATATTAAAACTGGCAGCCAATCCCAGCTCATGAACTGTCACAAGCTGATTCCATGCTGCTTCTTGAGTGCAAAATGAAGGTAAGCTAAAGTCAACAAGGGACTGGTGAAGAACGTCAAAACCAGAGACAAACAACCCCTCTCACACTCACGGACAATTTAGAGTGTCCAATTTTCCTAATCCCCAAATCTGCATGCTTTTGTACTGTGGCAGGAAACTGGAGCATACCAACCGTGTGGCCAATCACTTACTATTAAAACTATTCCGACATGGATAGTTTAGACAAAAGATGAAAAGAAGTTTGAGTAAGGGGTTTTAATCCGCAGGTGCACCAAATTGATGTGCAAATAGTACACAATTCCTTATATAGTCACATATTTAAAAAAAATGGGTTTTCTTTGACTTCTTATGTGTTGTTGAGTCAAAGTTATGATTCATTTTATGTCACATTTTTAGTCGCGATATAAAGTAGCAATAATTGTGCAGAAGTCACAAGACAGACGTTTTTTTTCTTTTCTTTTTCTTCTTAAAAATGAGCCTCGTGAACTTTGCACTGTGACGTATTTCCAAATTTCACGAAATCAATCTGATTTTAAACATTCTGCTCAGGTGTGTTTATGTAGTTGGTGAAAATGAAAAATAAATGATTCATCAGATTAGTTTGCACTGAAAAAGATGGACAGTGCAAGCTAATTTGTATATTTTAACATATTAATGGCAAAAAACAGCCGGAATGCTGTGTTGTAAGGGTTAAACAGGCCTGTTTGTAGAGAAATACAGTTTCATCCGATCGGATTCACATGTATGATTGCATTATTTGAAGCTGGAGCGAGCAGCCTCTTAGCCGTACGCTTTGCTTTAACACTGAACGCAGGCGGGTGAGCTCCTCTTTGCTTAGAAAGGTCAAGTGTGCATGTGGTTAACTAAGTCACTGCAACTGGTAGAAAAACAGCACCGCTGTTGCTATGAATGATCCGATTCATATGAAGCTCTTTTGCTTCCAAAAAGGTTATAGTGGAGTGCTTTGGAGCGCCGTGATTGACATTTTTCATGGGTTTGACTTCACTGACCGCTTCGTTTACATTCACCGCTCTCATGACAGCCTTCATTTCAATTTACACAAGACGTTGGAAGCACTGAATTTCTGCTCCGCATCGACACGACGACGCCTGTGAACACTCGTGTAACACATCTCCCTTTCTTCCACGTCCCAGAGGTGTGGAATTCAGACTCATTGTCACGGTTATGAGACCAGCTGAAGATGACATTTTTTTCTGTGACATCCTACATTATCATTCTGAAAGTTGTCATAAGAAGAAAGAGGGGCGGATGCACACGATCAGCACAGCAGTACATTAAACCATCCAAGCATGCCAAGGAAACCTTCTCCAAACCATTATAGCAACAACAAAAGTCTGAACTGTTGACTCATGGCAGCTTGGTTCTCTGGACCTATATTGTTGACACCGAATTCTAACTTTTATTTCTTTGTGGCTCAGCAGAAATTGTGATTAGTCAGTCCAAGCTACGTCCTTTTGTCTGCAGTTTGCAACAAACCGATTAGTCTCTGCTCTGCTCTCCCTTTCCCAAGCCTGTTACGGAACCATTATGAGTCAAGTCAACTTTAGTTCTACAGCACGTTTAAAAACAACCAAGGTTGACCAAAGTACTTTACACAGTTAAAGGCACAGCAACAAGGTATAAAACATAAAAAACATAAAAGTAAAACAGTAAAGTGTCTCGGCTGACACCGGGTCTTTAAAAGTGATTTAAAATGTTCGGTGGTGGGGGTAGATGTAATTTCCACGGGTAAGTCGATCCAAAGTTTGTGGGCAGCTGCAGAAAAGGGTCTATGGTTTTTGGCACATCTAAACGCAACCTGTTGTTAGACCTCAGAGCTCAGGATGGGGTGTGAAGAAGGAGCTCAGTGTGGTAAGATGGTGCCAAACCATTAGGAGCTTTAACAACCAACAATAACGTTTTAGAATCAATCCTAAAACGAATAGGAAGCCAGTGGAGCAGGCGTAACACAGGTGTGATGTGGTCTCTCTTCTTTAAAGTAATCCAGCGGAGGTGTTATAAAAGCATGGATCAGTGTCTCTAAGATAGACCTTCACACCGGTGATGCACCATAGATGAAAAAAGTGCAGGATGTTCTCCGTCGGCTCATGGGTTCCCATAGATACATATGATTTCAAGAACAATACTTCTTTAACACTCTTTATGCTGTTTCTGCCTTCTTGTTTATGTATTATCTATCTAGATATTATGTGTAGCATTTAGAAATAACATTTAATCTTCTTCTGTGTTTTAAATGGTGTTTTGAAATATTGAGCTATGTCCACTGTTCTGCTCCCATCACAGTAGATGATTATATGAGTGTGGTGATAATCGGATGCTCACAGTTATTCTGCAATACGGAGGTTTCGGCGCAGGGGGCGCAGTTTTCCTCCAGGTGCGCCTTCTTTCCTTCCTTCCATCCATCCTGCACCTCCTCTTCCCCATCACTGCTGCTGCTGCTGCTGCTCCGCTCCTCCTCACCTCCTCCTCATCATCTTCTTCTTCTTCCTCACAGGAGGAGCTGACTGGATGCGCACAATAAATCATTTTCTGCAAGATTCACTCCAATCCCAGCAGAGCTGCGTCTGTTGGATTCCAGAGGAGATTTGAAACACAGAATTGAGAGTGTTTCAAATGTGATTCAGCACAGCAAACAACGTGGGTGTTGTGCGGATGTGTGTGCGCGCGCGCGCGCGTGTGTGTGTGTGTGTGTGTTTTGGTGGGGAGCGATATGAAGCGCGTGTGTTTCTACGTCCTGCGTTATGGCGTGTGGTTAAACGCTGACTGACCAGCGGCTCAGAGACCTTGCTTCTTCTTCTTCTTCTTCTTTTTTTCTCTTTTTTTTTTTTTGGAACGACGTTTCCATGGAGGATCAATGTGTCGCTTTATGCGCGAGGACTGAATTCGGTTCCTGTGGCTCTCAAGATATTTCAAGATAAGAGGTAAGAAAAAAAAAAAAAACAGCCCATGCGCGCGCTTTGCAGTTGCGAACGTGCATCAATAACAGAAAGCATTTTTTTAACACTGTGATATTTACCTTGCTTTCATATGTGTCCACTCTAACATCGTCATGTGTCATTCATATTGTCCAGACTTGGCCGATCAATATCTAAAATCATACACTTTATAATAAATGTTTGTTTAAGGCTGGAACAGAGACGTGCTCACCCAACTGCTGCCAATACCTGCACACACGAGACTAGTAGTCAGAATTTTGGAGGGGCATGCAGTCTTTTTACTCAACACAGTGTTTTTGATAGCTTAAAACCTTATTGTCATATAATTACATGATATTTTTTTACCCTCTTTGTTTCCCGAGCTGGTGTGATACACATCTTTACCCCAGCCTCTGAATTGTGCAACCGCAGGCAATCACACACACACACACACACACACACACATACATTTTAGTGCTAAATCGGCCTTGGGTTGACTTGGTGCTTGTATGCACTGGCTTCAATAGATAAAGCTGTAAATAAATGTGCTTGGATGTTGTTGATATGTAAGTGAAAAACAACTTAAGCAAACCTTAGTTGGGAGGTGTTCTGGCAATAATTGGCTCATCTCATAACACACACACACACAGAGGTGTGCACAAGTATGTTTTATTTGGACTCTGCATTGACTTTCATTCACTTGGACAGCATCACCATAATCTTAGCCCTTACCTTAAAGTGTGGTTTTATGCCACTTTGTGTTTCCCTTAACCAGCCCTTAACCCGGACACTCTCTGTAACTGATAACATGTCTGTTGGTAGACACAGAAGGAAAAAAAACAAACAGATTTTTGATACTTAACACTAAGTGCTTAAGGCCTGGGTTTTTGACTTTCCACATCCGTGGCGTAAATTTTATCACCTGCACCATTTGAGTTTTGACCCACATGGACTGTACGCGAACAAATGTGCGACGGCTTCTTGTGGCGCAACACTCTCTGTCCCTGTTGATGGCACGTTGTGGTCAAAACAAGACGATATCGATGGAAACTTGCTTGAGGTTATATTAGGACGTCCTCCAGTGCCCACACATGTACAACTCAGCGCTCAAACAATACAAGGACGTACAAATGAGGCCCATTTCTTGATGGGAAATTGCCACAATGGAATATGAGATTGAATATTTATGTGTGTGGAGTGCTACACTGATGTAGACAAGGTTCAAGTCAGTGATATCTTCAGAATATGTTTGCTGTTTTTTCGTAGCTCATAAACCTAAAGATTGTAAACTGTCCATGGAGAAAACAAGTGAATTTACATCACGACACAGAGGAGGTGTTGATTCCTTGCTGCCTCCTTTAAGTTCAGACTTGTTGTCGTGTGACTCTGGTGTTTGAAATCCTTAGCTCGGATTTACCCAAGTGACACAGTCTTACTAAATGAGGCAGCAGTAGATCAGTGGATATTGTGTCCCCACAAGCTAAAATTGTGGGATTTCTGTGTGGAGCTTGGTGTGGTATAGTGAACCGCTTTAGAGCTGCCGCCAACGATTATTTTCATAATCGATAAATTTGTGTGATTATTTTCCCGATTAAATGCTTGGTCCATAAAATATCAGAAAACCTTTAAACATGTTGATCGGTGTTTGTCAAACCCGGAAATGATGATGTTCTCAAATGTCTTGGTTTGTCCACTAACCAAAATGATTGACTTTTAATGATTTCTTTGTCATCCAGAGCAAAGAAATTAATAAAATACTTGTAGTAATTAGTAACACACTTTCTGCATGGCAGGAAGTAGACGCCCACTTCCTGTTTGTGTTTCAGGTTTTTGGGTTTTTTTTGGACTTTGATTTTTAAAGATTAACGTTTTTTAAAGATTAATTGTTTCAGCTCTAAACCGTTTACAAACTTCACTACAGTTTCATTTTCCCAGGTGAGTCCACAGAAATAATGGCACAGTGTGTAAGTCACACTTGATAATGTGCCAATGCCTCATACAACCACACTTTGAAGGCTAAATAAACCTCCTCCTCTGATGCAAACTCCACCCACCTGATTTTGAAAAATGCCAAGAAGTGGCCTCTCATGCTCTCACCCCATGGTCCGAGCAGTGAGGAGAGAAAGGCAATAACGGACAACAAGCCTCAAACTGATTAGACACCAGGTTGACAAAAAAAAAAAGGATTCTTCCCATAGTCCAGAAACATGCAAATTTGGGGATTAGGCAAATTGAGCATGAGTGTGAGAGTGGTCACTGTGAGGCCCTGTGATGGACTGGCGACCTGTCCAGGGTGTACCCCGCCTTTCCCCTATGTCAGCTGGTATTGGCCCCCCACGACCCTCATGGAGGATAAAGCGGTAGATGAGTGAGTGAGTGAGTGAAGTGGACTAAGAAAAGCAATGGCAAAATATGAATGCAGTAACTAGTGTTCATTAGGACAAGGCTTTAGTTCCCATGACTACTACTACTGTTCCTGAAAAGTCAGTGTTTATACCAGGAAAGATCTATCTACCTGAAGAGGCAACACAAATGTGTACACACACACACACACGCACACACACACACACACACTAGGTAATTGCACATTGCTATCAGGTGTGTCACGATGTCTGCTGGAATGTATGTGATGATAAATGCGACTCAGACCTTCAAAGTAAGTACACTCCCACTCTCCTAGCAGGGCTGTTTGTTGAAGCAGCGTGCTACTTGGATGCAGGCAGAGTGTGATGGCAGGTGGTAGATATTGTGATCATACCTTTTTTTTTGCATCAATTAACCCAAGTGGTGTGTTGGTAGAGAAATGGGTACCCTCCACGATTCTGAGTGATTCACCCGGTTTAGCTCTCTCACCACCTTCTGTCACCGTCATCGTTAGCACCATTATCCGAGTGCAAGCTGAGAATGAGTGTGTGAATGTGTGCGTGTGTGTGAATGTGGGCGGCGGGAGCCCGCGTGGTTTTGCCTCTATAGCTGTGCGTTTGTGCGAGTGCATCTGTGGCTCATACAACATGTACCTGTGAATCACTGATTAGTCCACTCTGGTGTAATGTCACCGGCAACATTTGATCATTTTCCAATTGTAAATGATTTATTAGATCCGCATGAAAACTGAACCCTTGGCATTAGCCGTCTCACAGTGGCGTCCTTTATGATTGCTCATTATAAATGCAAACCGTAACATGCGGAGTCGACAGTTGTACTACCCACTGTACCTTCCACACACACACACACACACTGATTCTCAGTCCTGAGGTGCCAGCACTTTGCACAGTGTGGGCCTATCAATGAGATATGGCATGCAGGGCTCTTTCTGAGAGGAAGCGTACCAATCCAATTTTGCAGACTTTGGGCGGAGAGAAAGGAGCGAGCGAACATGAAAGGTGGGGAAGAAAATCCTGGCTGAGACCGCACATGTCTGATCTGACATCCAGGCAGCTGACAAACAATTAGACCCTCCATAAGTAGTGCATTGATGCCGGCTTGCCCCGGGATTAGTCCACAAATGAGCCACACATTGTTGGCTCATGTCTTCCAACTGGAAAGTCAGTGTGTGTGTGTGTGTGTGTGTGGGGAGACAAGTGGGTTATGTTGTACACGGTGAGAAACCTGACTCATGTGGGCCTGTGTGGGCTGTGTGACATTCAGCATATTGGTGTGAATATCTGTCTCTGCCCCTTCGATATATCTCGAACACCTCTTGAAGACATTTATGTTTCTGCATGTGCAGAGCAGCTGCTTCCTGTGCTTGTTTGCATGCAGGTGACATTAATGTACACATACATGTGTAAACTCCGTTTGGGAGCGTGCTCACTTAAACGCGGCATTATCATTCGCCGCTTCGCCATTGTGTGCACGTATGACATTTCACTCTCGGGCTCTTTCCCGCAAGAAGTGGGCGTATCACAATTTGCAACGTGTGCTCCGAGCAGACAGACACTTGCCCTTGATTATGGACTTGGGTGGAATGGCTTCCTCTTCGGGCTGCCTTGATTCTCCGCAGCATGTGGGGAGACACATGCTGCTGTGGATGAATCTAATTGATTGGATGGCACCCAATTCCCAGGTCCAAGTCTCCTCAGGCAGCCAGAGACTGAATCCATCCAAGTGAAGGATGAGCTGAGGCGTTGATCGCTCCCCTAATAGATTGGCATGGGCTTCTTTCCATATGCCTCTGGTATCACCCTCAGACATCTCTGGGTACATGTTGGCCACACCCAGAGTACCCAGAGTGCCTCTGGATCTTCACCGATGAGAAGTGTGAGCCTGCACAGGCGACACAATGTTCAGTTTCATTGTACTTATATAGTATTTCTGCCTCTAAAATGTATGCTTCCTCTGTTTGAGAGGTAATGAAATGGCAGGATAATTGAAAGTAGAATAAAAGTGTTGGAATTTGCTGATATTCTTTTCTTTCTTTCTTTCTTCTTTTGGCAAAATTCTTGTTCCAACAGGTCAAGCTCCCCTCCCTCAGTGAACAAGAGTGCCATTTCAAAGCTTATTGGATGAGAGTTTCATTTGCCCTTGGCTGCCAAAGATGACGTTGCTATGGAAACAGTTTCTGCTGTTATCAATCATTGACCGTCTGGCAGGTAAACCTCCTTTTTATATGAGTAATGATTCTTTCATATTTGGACATTTACAGTTGTGGGATGGTAGGTGAGGAGCAGAAAATCGTGTCAGTGTCAGAGTTGATAGGATGGCCATAGTTAAAGGAACAATCCACAGTATTGACTTCCACTCAAAGCACACACACACACACAGTGTCTCAATCTAATTCTTCGCTCTCCTGACGTTGCCTCCCCGCCTTTATACTATACTCAGCAACTATTAGAAACTCTTAGTCACAGACACAGACTGTAACAGTATCACCTCTGTTCACCAAGATTAGAGACACAGACAATTACCACTGTGAAATCAAAACAAATGAACAAACACTTCACATTTAATGTGCAACACTTTTTACTTTCACTGAAAAAATTAAACAACTCTCCATGGTGGAAATCCTTATTCAGGTGTTAATTTTATTAAATGTATTCATTACCATATTTCCATATTTATTCACTTTGAGAATTTAGTCACAGCCATTTTGTCTGTCAGAGTCAAATAAACGACTTCCTCCACAGTAAGAGGGAGAAAACAATGTCCCCTTTTCTCTGTTTCTATGCTGAGACGCTTACCGTGTGTCTGACAGACTGTCTAGACAGTGGATCATATTATGGACCACGATGGAGGATGGAGCCAGGTGACTTGTTCATTCCCGTTGACTCCATAGAAGAAGAAGCCACTCTGACCTGCGACGCTAAAGGGACGCCGCCTCCTCAGTACAGGTGAGGGCATCGTCGAAATGAAGTTCAAAACCAAAAAAAAAACAACGAGATTTCGTTTCAAAGGCGTTTAGAGACAAATAAAAAATAACAAGAATGCCAAATACCATGCACAACCATTTTATTGCTTCTTTTTTTTTAACGAGCATAGAAGGACTCAGCCCCATAATCAGCAGCTCACTGGCACCTTCTCCCGATCTCTCACAACCGACTTTCATCTTTGAAAGCATTTTAGGTGCAGTTAATGTCACACTGTAAGATTAGCATGCATAGGAAAGCTAATGTGTGGCTGCACTGGGACATAACATCGACATAAAAATGTGTTCAAAGGGATCCTTTTTTTTTTTTTTTAATATGTAGATTCTTTTATATTTCAAATGATAGTTCATTTAAATAAATAAATAAATGAATCCTGGCACCTCCTCTTGTATTCATTCACTTCAAATTAGACTGAAACGCGTTGTGTGAATCTGGATTCTGTCTCACCAGACAGCATCTAAGTGACACACGTACGGCGTCTTAATGATTGTCTACCTCTTATGAAGACGCCATGAGACCAGTGTGGGTTGCGAGGCGCCATTTTGGCACCAACATGCATTGATTACAAGTGTCTTTGGTGTTCAACATTGAAATGACTGAAGCACGGACGGCATGGATGAGCTGAATGACAGTGGTGGAGAGTGCATACACTCATTATTTGAGGCTTTTCACATCCCCTGCCTAAGACCAGGTATTTCCACGTACTGATTAAAGGTGAAATGAGCATGTTAAACGTGACGTCTTGTCAAACCGGCTGTGCTCGGCTCTGCATGCCCTCAGCACCTCTCTGGCTCTTCTCTTGAAGTGTAAATGGGTTCACACTGCTCCCACCCCCTCCTTCTTTCCTCTCTTTTTTTTTCCCCTTTCCTCTGCTGTCACTTTCAAAGATGTGAGACGTTCGTAGTTCACACACACACACACTTTGAGTGAGGCTGCGTAATAAGTCATGGGAGAAAACCACATCTCATCTTATGGAAAAGCATCCTCTTCATAGTGAGCCACGGGATGCAGGGATTTTTGGAAAATCTCAGCAGAAGGTGCCGCGTCTGACCTTAACTTGACTTAGGACGGTGATGTCAACCGGAAAAGCCTGGGGTCAGGTGTTCGCATAACAAAAAAAATGAATTTCAAGTGTTATTCAATTGCCAGCCCAGTGAACAGCAGTGACGTGAAACTGGTGGTGAATAAGTGAATGCATACAAGTGGTGTCTGAAGACGTTCTATTATTTATCTCAATACATACAGCTATCAATATTAAATGTACAAACATATAATGTAGCAGCAGGAAAAGTTATTTTGAAGGTTAGTCTCTGACTCACTTTTTTTGAAGGTTTGCAATTATAGGCTTCAGCTCTATGTTTTCAATTCCCACTTAATGAAAGCAGAATAGAAGAATGTGATTGTGTGTGTGTGTGTGGGGATATTTTTGCTTGCTTTGAGGAAAGTGCTCTGTTCTTGAACCCATCAGTGCTCCATTTCTGAATAGCATTTCAAAAAAGACAGTGTTGCAGAAAATGAAAGCCCTTTCTTCCTAAATAATGGGGCTTGTGTTAATCAGTGAATTAACTTGATGTTTTGAAAAGGTTTTTTTTTTTATTATTATTATTTGTTAACATCAATCTGTGTTGCAGCATGTGTTCCCCATGCTGCATTTAAGTGTGGATGTAATGGAAGGTGGAAAGCAGCATCCTTTGTTACGTCTGCTCATAGTTACCTCTCGCCGAGCGCTAATCTTCTGCCCTAATGAAAAGTCAAAGGTGGAGTAATGTCACATTGTGTAAATATAATGTGACAGCAAAGAGGTGATTAGGGTTAGACTGATGGTAATGTTCAGGATCGCTCCCAACACCTTGATCTCCTGTTTACCTTAAATAGCAGAGGACAGCTTTGTGTTTGATACTCAAAGATTAAACTTTAATGATCCCTGTGGGGAAAATGGGAAGGCTACTGCAGTGATACGCACAAGCGATACAAACAAAGAGAAGCATAATAAAAAAAAACACTGAAAAATACAGCGTGAAAAAGCTATTCACATTTAAACATTATCTAAAGACAGAGCTCAGAGGAGTGTGGAAGTTAAACAGATGACTCAAAGATATGGCACTTGCACGATAATGGATTATAGAAGAAAGGTATGCAGCAACTATGGCACTTGGCAGAATATGATTGTAAGAAAGGAAATAAAGAGGCCAATCCAGATGCATATAAGTGTGTATTTTTTAACAGATTTACATTCATCAGGGTATTTCCCATCATCCCCAGAAGCACTTAAGTCAATTATTTGATTGGACGCATGACAGGATGATAAATAATTACCGGCAAAAAGCACAACTGTACAGGTTAAGCCTCAGTGCAAGTGTACTGTACATATTTTCCGACTAGAATAATTTGTGATCTCTTTTCACCTCCTGTCGGACAACCTTGGTTGGTAGACAGAATTTGAAAGTGTGTTTTGCCACAGACTGATCCTGTCTTTGCTCTCACAGATGGTCACTGAATGGGACCCTCATCAATCTGGGCCAGGATCGCCGGCGGCGGCTGTCTGGGGGGAACCTCATTATAAGCAGTTTGGACCGCCACCAGGATGTAGGGATGTACCAGTGTATGGCCTACAACACTGCAGGAGCTATCCTCAGCAGGAGAGCAAGTCTACATTTCGCCTGTGAGTAGTAAATAATGCAGACTCATCAAAACCGGCGGGGTGATATTTGCAGTATTTATCGTAAAAGCTGCTGTTGGACGTCACATTATATGTTAAAGTAACTGTGGAGGGTCTGTTGTTTACCTATGTGTATGCAAGAGTCTCTGGGATGCAATGTGTGATTTGTGTTTGAAGAATAGCTTAACAAGGACGAAAACCTAAACAAACATTTGGTTTGACGGGAACATTATATGCCAATGCTGTAATAAAAACAGAAAATAAGACTAATGCAAATGTGTAAAAGCTGCATTGCATTGCCTTATATTGCAACTGTAAGTTTGCCTCTATGGTGGTGAGAACAGCAGTCACCTTAAAACGAATAAAGAGGTAAATACTTGCTATTCATACACAGTATTTTAAGGGTTCTTTCCGTGCTGAAAACAACAAAGCCTCTTTTCACACCTTTACTGGATGCTGGGATCTGACTGTGAATATTTTTGGTTTTGACTGACAAGCTTTTAAGAGTTGCACCGCTGAGATTGGTGCTCAAAAATCCTGACTAATGATATTTATATAAAAAAACACAGACACAGTGAGTCTATTCAGAAGTAATAAGTAATATTCACACCTCGCTGGTGAGAGTTTTAGCTATTTGCATCCTCGGAAGAAAATTATTGCAGCAAAATCTGTCGAGTATACAGATTAAGCGGGGGCTGAAAAACAGGGGGGAATTTGAATAATGTAAAAAAAAGAAAGAAAGAAAGGAAATCACAAATTTGCTTAACTGATATTTGAATGGGTGATAAATGAATAGTTTCATATTTGAATTTTATTCTAAAGAAATGAAATTAGGCTCAGGTGTTCGTGTGGTTACTCGGCTTTCATAGAGACGCACTTTATATTACAATATGGCTGTGCTGTATGACGCAGATACAGTATATTTCATTCATTTATTTCAATAAAGGTAATTTCATATCCATTTAGCAACATGTATCACCCACCACCTTTTCACAACTGTGTCTTTTGCTCATATCTCTGCAGCTTTTGTCCTCTTCATCTTTCATGGTCTGCTGCCGTGCATTGTGTCTCGGACAAAAATCTCAGAATGTCTGAGTTTGAGGTTTGCTTTGATTCTTGCAAAGGTGGTAAAATAGGTTGGTGGGTGTCTGACAAAGGACCATTTTCTGGTGCATTTGAACCTTTTAATGCGAGGGCTGTGCAACTGAAGTTGACCCTCTTTAAGGTACAAGTGCTGTCTCTCACCTTGGATGGTGAAAGTCTTTCTCCTGCCAATAATAACATAAATGAGTTTGTTCATGCTCGCTGGCCTCTGCTGTTGAAATGACAAGAAATACAGCTGTTACAAAGATTGTGGTAGAAACAAATATATAACCAAGGATCAAATGAAATGATGACGGGTTTCCATCTATAACACTAAATATATTGTCATATCTCCCAGCCGTAGTCCTCTGATGTCTTATTTATGAGTGTCTGCACTTTATTTTGGTCACTTTACTCAAGCTCTTAAAACAAGCTCCCTTTTGTCCTAACTTGTCTCTCCCTTTCTCGCTCTCAGACATGGTAGATGTGCAATTCCCATGACAGTTTCCTTATAGGCGTGTGCCAGTGTTGAGCTGAAAGCTTTTACTCTCGCTCTGCTCCACTCTTATATGCTCTTAACTTCACTTTCTTGTTTTTCACCCTCAGATTTAGATCATTTTAAAGTCCATACCAGAAGTGCGGTGTCAGTCCGAGAAGGACAAGGAGTGGTGTTACTTTGTGGAACGCCCACTTCCTCAGGAGGTAAACTATGTGGCCTTCATCTTTAACTTTTTCCTTTTTTTTTTATTTTTTTTTATTAAAGGTCCTGTGAGATCCAGATTTTGAAATGCTTGTACATGCCATTTTTCAGTTGATTTGGTGTTGTGAGTGTTTGCTCAGGAGGATGATTTTGTTTTTTACAGAGGCCGGGTAGGGTCATGGTTGGGATTTATTTTAAGGCGTTCCCCCGTAAATAACTTTTCTCTGCCCTGCCTGGCCGTGCATGCCACTTGCTCCCTTGCTTCCCGTGCCTGAGACGACCTCATACTCCAGCTACAAATAAACAGCTACTATATACGCAACCCAGGCTTTGTATTGCGAGGGAGCTGTGCTCTGTATATCGTAGCCGTTTATTTGTAGCTCCGCTTATTGGAGTCATGGAACTCCGGCTTGAGTGCTGCCCTGGCGCGAAGCTCCGGGGAGTTCTCGCAGGGAGTAAGTGCCATGCACAGACGGGCAGGTCTGCCGGAGGCACAGGGAGAGCCGGAGAGGGAAAACAATTGAGAGGGAGCGCAAAGGTTATTGTGAGTGAACGCCCTACCTGGGCTAAATACCTTTGTCCTCCCATTTTACTGCAAAAATTAACCTTTTTCCTTTTTTTCTGATGCATTTACAGTCGATGTAAGGCCTGCACTATTACTTCAGATAGTCTGGTGCACTTCTAAGTTTTTAAGGTTCAAGTGTGCAAACGGATATTTTACTTTCAGAGGAAAAATGGCCGCCCTAACAGGTCAATGCATTGACCTCCATGTGTCCTTGTTTGTTTTGCAGACCTTACGTATGCGTGGGTCTTCAACGAGTACCCATACTTTGTTCAGCAAGACAATCGGCGCTTCGTCTCGCAGCAGACAGGAAACCTTTACATCGCCAAGGTGGAGCCCTCTGATGTGGGTAACTACACTTGTGTGGTGATGAACAGCATCACAAAGGGCAAAGTTCAGAGCTCACCTACGTCTCTGGTCCTCAGGACAGACGGTAAGACACAGCCTCTAGACTTCGATGTGACAAGTGAGCTTTTCAGCCTTGCATTAAGGGTCTGTCGTTTTAAGGCAGCTTAAGTCGTCGCACACTTGCACGAGTGCTCGTTGTCGTGTCTTGCTTCACTGTAGGTGAGTCACCGAGTGCTAATGCCGAGTAAGTTAATAGTTGCGCCTCAATGTAGGCCACCAAACAAAGCACACAAATCTCCTCTTTGCTGACTTAGCGTTCTTGTAATTCACATCCACTTTAAAAGCATTTGCTGCGTTTCACATGAATTCTCAGGCTGCCTCGCAGTGGCCCGTTGTTCTATTCTCTGTTATGCTTTCACAGAAAGATTGAATAAAGACTGCCTTTAGAATGAATTAAACATAAGCCATACATCACTGGACCATTACATTGAGTGTTCTGATGGCTCAACCAGTTAGTTCCCACTCAGTGTACTGTACATGTAGCTGCATACATTTAAATCCCATCGCATCACTTTCTGATGTGGGACTTCTCTTGTCTCCCCTGAATACTGATATAAACAATAAAACACCAGAGGTTTGGAACTGCCCACTCAAGCTTTGAAAGAATAGATAAAAAGCCAGACTCGCTGAGCAAAACAAGATTTCACATTTACTCCGTCTAGTCCACCAGGAAGAGATTTAAATTATCCCTGGCTGGTATTTCACCACATTCTGGTGACTGCACACTTAAGTGAGGTACCACTTTGAGTTCACCCATGAGAGAATGTTTGCTCTTGTGTCTTTTATTTCTCCTCTGTTAGTTCTCACTGTTTGGTCCACAATGCAAGTGCCATACAGCTTGTAAGTCATACATAATGGACGACTGAACAAGTTCTTGTGCTTATTCTACATAGGAGTGATGGGTGAATACGAGCCAAAAATAGAAGTTAATTTCCCAGACAATGTACCCGCCGCTAAAGGATCAACAGTTACACTGGAGTGTTTCGCCCTTGGGAAGTAAGCTGGATTCCTTGAAGCATGATTTCACTCTTCTGCCGATTTACATTTCAGACAAGGCTCCTCTGTATTTCTATGTAGCAGACGTACAGTGGCTATTACTTAGAGTGTGGCATCAAGCAATGATTAGTCTGAAAGCAATGTAATACTGCGCAGCATGCTGTTGTATTTACGGGTCTAGGATTCTAAACCATTCGTCTGCCAAAATACAGTCAATCAGCTCTATCAAGCAATTTATTGTAGGGTTATAATCACAGACACCTGCGACCTAAGCACACGTTGTTCGAAATGGCTTCCTCTGTCTTTCCCAGTCCCGTCCCAGAGATCACGTGGAAGAGGGCTAACGGCATTCCCTTCCCCAGCAAAGTCAAAATGAAGTACTCCAACGCCGTGCTGGAGATACCCAGCTTCCAGCAGGACGACGCAGGAGGATACGAGTGTTTGGCCGAGAACAAGATGGGGAAGAACACCGCCACCGGTCGTCTGGCTTTCTATGGTAGTGTGACTTCTGCTTGGATCTCCAAATGGTGCATTCACACTTTTTGTTTTTTTGTCTTCTTTTTTTTCGATGCGAGCGCTAACCAACAGCAAACGACTCAGAGCAACTGAATGTAATCTCATTGTATGAAAAACATGCAGTGTGAATTACAAAGGTGCCTGTACTAGATGCTAATGCTGCCGCTGTCAGTGTCTGACACCAAGAATTGGTTTAATTGGTATAAGGAGAAGAAGATAATGTCATCATTTATATCCCTAATATCTCCAGTAGCTATAAAATAAAATTATTCTTATACGTTCAACTCCCCCTTCAAGTATAATAATAATATAATGCGCTGTGTTGGTTTTAACTGTGCTCCTGTTATTACATTTTCAAGCTCTTGACTTGTTGTTTTCCCCTGAATTTGTGAGAGAGGGAGAATGACACTTGTGAAAATTGGAGCTGATGGCATGTACAGTTCCTGAGAAGTGAGCTGTGCTTATTATGAGCACAGCTCTCTTCCCATGAAAATTCCTGAAAAGCTGTCAATATGTGAGCGGCAAGCTGCAGGCAGACGGTTTCTGGACGGGGAAATCGACACGGGTTAAGTTTATTATACGTAAAATGAAGGTGACAGGTCGAGGTGAGCAGTGACGGCGCGTGCGTGTCTCTCGCCGTGACAGCTTCCTGCTCTGTGGTGCAGTGTTTCGTTCTAATCCCCAGTTGCCACGGGGCGCCGACACATTTTAGTGACGAAACTGAGTGACACACCTTGCATTCACTCCTATATCTCTGTCCGTTTTTTTAGTTTTTTGTTTTTTTTATAATGTTTTATGATTTTCAGGGATGTGTGCTGTTGAAATTGAACGAAGATCATTCTTCTCTCTCAAAACTTACCCCTCCTGGATCTTGTCAGATATTTCACTGGAGTGTGTTTCTGTGTCCCCAGCCAAGCCTCAGTGGATCCAGACCACGAAGGACACAGCCCTGGCCATAGAGGAGAGACTATACTGGGAGTGTCGAGCCAACGGCAAACCCAAACCCTCCTATACGTGGCTGAAGAACGGCCAACAGCTTCTCCCGGAGGTAAATTACCACCTGTCTTCTGCCACTGACCGATGTTTCATTTTAAAAGCTTAATCTTCAGGCTTTACCTCATCCTTTCATTTTAGAGAGCCTGACATCAAACACACACTGACGTTTTTTTTCCAAGTGCAGTTCTGAGAGGAGAGGGTAAACATCTTTGCTGCGGTGTGCGGTGATGAGACACGAATGTAACTGTCTCTTAGTCTGTCCTGCCCTGACAGATTACACAGTTTTACTGAGTGGATCAGTGTTGTCCCTCCAGGAGATTTTCGCCATTCCATTTGAAGTCAGGGGTTGTTTTTCGTTACTCATGGCGTATATTTGGGCTCCTCAAAATTTAGAAACAATGGACTTAATCCTTTGTAAAAACGCGCCGTATACAGCGGTATATCCACACCACCAGAAATACACAGAGCCCTTTTGTATTTCAATACCCATAGCTTTAAATTATGTAGACTATAACATGCTTTTGAGTTTTATTATTATTCTCTCAGTTTAATAATGCTTAGAGTGAGACACAATGCTTTTGATATACAGAGTAAATATAACCTGTCGGATTTTATTGTTTGAAAAATTGAAGACGTTTTCACTCCTGCAAGATTCAGAAAGTGAATAGTGTAAGCAATATTGTTGTTTTTATGATTTCAGCCTCAGAGGTATTATGGCAAGCATACTGGTGTATAAATGTGTACACATTAATGTCAGGGCTTAACAAATTACACAATTAGCAAATATCACTTGTTTTGGATTCTGAGTTCAAGCCAAGTTAAAAAATGCAACACATAAATATGATAAGCAATTCATATGTTTACGTTCTCGTCCTTGCGTTACAGTTTTGCAATTAATATTGTGATGGTGTCTCCCGCGGCAACGCTCCGTCTTATTTTAGATCTATAACTCGGTAAATATTCAACTGAAGTTAGACCTAAAAACTTATATTGCAAATAAAATTGCAATTTGATATATACTTTCAAACTGCACCTCAAGTCGGTTGCAGTTACCGTGGAGATTTAGTCTTTGCAGTTAGTCCGGTCCAGACTAGGCTAAACAACAAGGATGTCTTAATCCTGTCGCTCAATCCTTTCATTCAGCCGCCACTCTCATCGTAAATAAATGTGATTTACAGTTATTCACGAGCGCCTGGATGTGCTTGACCTCAGTTTAATGAGCCTACATTAAAATATTACAGACAAATTGTGATTCGGTCAATGTTATTTTAATTGTGATAGTCAATATTAATCTTAAATGGATCTTATATTATTGCTGTCAGAGTTTGATGTTCCCCTGCAATATTACTGCAGTTGTTGAGATGATTAGAAATAAGATATAAAGTCCAATTTGTGTTATTGGAGGATGTTTTAGCTTCAAATACTTCGAGAGAGTTTCAGGAGAGGTCGAATTCATTGGCGTTTCCTGACAAGTACCTATACAAGAGGTATCCATTTTCCGCTAATGGTATCTGTGACCTGTGCCGACTGTGTCACAGCATCACACATTACAGAGCTGTACAATAACTGTACCACAGATTCTTATATTCTTATATTCAATGCAGAACATCGCAGAAAAAGGTATGAATTTCTGAACTATATATCTTTGGCGATAGAGTTAGTGGCAGACATCTTCATCACCTTCCCTGGCCAGAGAAGATTGTGCTACATTAAAGTGGAATTCTACCAGACTGTCGGTAACGTGAATTACAGATTCCAGCAAGCTCGTTCCCTTACAGTCATTTCTTCATTTCATTTATCCCCATTACGCCGGTTGTCGCATAGGGCAGCAACAAAGTCTCTCCACTTCAGTCTGTTTTTGGCCAACTTCTCTATGGTCCCCCAGCTTTGATCATGTTGCTGGAGCTCCTTCTCTGTGGTCCAGCGCCACGTCATTTTAGGCCGCCCTCGATTTCTTTTGCCTTCTGGGTTCCAGTGTAATGCGACTCATCACAGACATTCATTCCGAGGACATGGTCGATCCAGGTCCACCTGCGTCTATTGAGTGTGCTGTGCATGTCCTCCTGTTGATTCTGCACCATATAGCAGTGTTGATGTTGTTCCGGAGTTTTGTTTTGGTGCTGTATCCCTTACAGTCGCAGCAGGATAACTCATCACATGAAGATTGTACAACTTTTTTAGAAAAACAAGTCACTCCTTGAATAGCAAATATAGTTATTTCAATGGAGCAGTGGATAGGAAATGAGGAGCTTATAAAAAAAAAACAGATAAGCACAACAGTTTTTTAGGATTTCTTAGGACACCTGTATTTTGATGTATAAAAAATCACCCAACCACAGTTTGATTGATATTTCCAACAGTATACAGTATTGGGCTACTTATGCATTCTGTCAGTCCTCTGTTGTCTGGCAGACTTTTCCTCATCTTAGAAGCTGTGTTGCCTTTTTTTATGTATCTAGTGTTTTACCTGTTGCTCGCTTGGCAAGAAATGGCATTTCTGCAACAGTGAATCTGTGATCGATGTCAGGGTCTACTTAAAAAATGTGCACTTCTCTTCCTGCTTTGCCGTTTCTGCAGCAGACAAAGCCAAGATGAACTCAGTAGCATAGGTTAAGCCCCTCTTTTTACATTTACATTCAAGCATTTAGCAGACGCTTTTATCCAAAGCGACTTACAAGAGAGGAATAAGGTACATAGAAGAAGACTTGGATTAGATATCCTTGGTTTCTTGATTCTACTTTTGTGCCACTGCCCCCAGGATTCAAACCTAGACTTTTCTTGCATCACTCAAATATTATATAATGGATCAGGAATCTTAATTTTGCCATGCAGACAAAAAACCAGGTCACTCTGATTGTGTTTACACCCGACACAAAATACTGAACACCTTTGAGACTAGTTGACATGATTGTGGGAAAAATATTTGGAAAAACAAAAATGTGGTTTGCCGTCTGACTGCTTACTTCTCTGCAACATAATCCTGACTTGATCTACACTTATTGACAGGTCCAACTAACCCAATCGAATGCTCATTGAGCTTTGCCAAAGGAGGCTGAGCAAAGCAAAAGCTACCTTTAAGTCTTCAGCAATAATTGCTTTCTTTGATCCTTTTCTTCACAGGACAGGGTCCGTGTGGAGGACGGGGTCCTGTCGGTGTCGGTGCTGACCCTGTCTGACGCCGGCATGTACCAGTGTGTGGCAGAGAATAAACATGGCGTCATATATTTTGCTGCCGAACTGATGGTTTTAGGTAGGATGGCATTTATCGCTCCCTTAAGTCCTCAAGCCATTGTTGTCAAAGACTCTTAAAGGTCACCCTACTGTCATTCGTAAAGGTTGTCTGGATTAACAGATAATGGGGTCAGCGAGAATCATTTCGTGGGGTCAAACACATTTAAAAAATCTTTTTTTTTTTGTCTTTTGGGATATTGTGATTTACTTGGATTGGGTGACGGAACATAAATAGAAAAAAAGTAATAGAATAATGAGTAAGTTACAGTTTTTAATTGCCATTCCATACATTTTACCAATAGAGAATGCTAATCACAGACGTATCAAAAGGTCTGTTTTAATTACCACTTTGTTTTTTTGTCTCAGCTCAGACTAAAATCCGTTTACTGTTTCCCATCAGCCTCTCCTCCAGACTTCACAGGGAACATTCTGAGAGCTTTGCTCAAAGCCAAGGCGGGAACAACAGTGGCTTTAGAGTGCAAACCGCAGGCCTTTCCCATCGCCAGCATTTTATGGAAGAAAGGAAACCTGCCCATCCACACCAATGACAGGTAACAATGACAATACAGGTGAACAATTTGGGGCTAAATACTGTATATAATTGTGATTTTTTTTCCAATTGTGGTTTGATTTTACCAGTCAGGGTACAGTTATTCACTGTGTAATAGATCTCAAATGTGATGGAGCACTATCACACATCACCACCCAGGCACTAACTGCTCTATATTCTGTTGCAAGGTTAAGATGTTAAAGTTTTTAAGTTGCAGACAAGACAGGAAAGTCAAAAAGAGAAAACTTGAACTGCTGCCATGAAAATCGTTTGATTCATTGTTCGACCCTAGCTGACGATGTTACTTAATTGATTGCTAAATTAATCGTCAACTATTTTGATAGTTGATTATTTGATATGAATTGATTTATTCGTTTTTGCAATAATTAAAACAAGCTTTCAGATTTCTCAGCTTTCTAAAAGGACGAGAGCAATTATTCAAATAAAGGCAGCGCTTTGGACCGCGATCGATTATTAAAAGAAATACGTCAACAACTGTGATATTTTGATATTCAATGAACCGATTTGTGTGTTGAAACGATAATTAAAACAAGCTGTCTGATTATGTTCTGGTTTCTTTGCTCCATATAATAAATACATCATTAAAACAGAATCATTTTGGTTTGTGGACAAAACAAGACATTTGAAAACATCATTATTTCCTGGTTTAGTTTACCCTGATCAACATTTTAATATTTTAAGAACCAAACAAGTACTCGATCAATAGTGAAAAGAATCATCAGCTGCAGCCCTAATTACTTGCAATAATTGAATAAACACTCAGGTAAATCATTGTGTCTCTCTGCTTTGGGTTTGCCACAAGCGTAGACAGTAAGTAGCGTATAGAGACACTGAAAACCATGTAAATACTGTATATTAATTTCATTTTAAAAACTTGGCCTTAAGCATGAAAAACTGAACATCTTTATGATACATTTTCAATACATGTGCAGCCCTCACACTCTGCTTAACTGGGGCCATTCAGGATATTGAGCCGCACACACCCAGATTTAGAGCTAATGACAAAACGCTTTCATCATGTGTTTCGCAGTTAGAATATAAACAGTTTTTGTTTTTCTTTGTTTGTGCTCTCCTGCAGGATCACACTCTCCCCAGATGGAACGCTGAGGCTTGCCAACGTTAGCAAGTCTGATGCAGGCAGCTATACATGCTTCGCTAGGAATAGATTTGGCATGTCAAGTACAACCGGAAGGCTTCTTGTTACCGGTAAGCTTCACTATTAAGTAGCAGAATTTCCAAACTTTCAGTGAACTGAATGTGTGGCTCACTGTGGATCAACACAAGGACTCGAGTCCATAACTGGTGGATAGAACAGTTGGGAAGCCTCTGTCTTCTCTAAAGTCTTCAGATTTTGCGTGCATGGGTTAGCTAAGCTCAGAAAAGGAAAAAAATCTCATCTTTCAGTTTTAGTTTAGGGGTTTGGTGCGGCTGCATTTTTCTGCGGCCGCAATAATGCACTTTGAAGGTGTTTGAGGAAAATAGGTCAATGGTCGTCTTCCTCAAAAACAGTCGAAACAACACAAATAAAAGTGTTCTGAGTGGAAGCAATGATAGCATTAGTGCTTCTGCAGGCCCTGTTATTGTATTGTGTGCGTGTGTGTGTGTGTGTGTGTGCATTTCTACTGGCGCAGTAGTTAAGTGTTCTCCGAGATTCTTATTGCTTTTATTAATGTGAAAATTGTTATTGTTTGCTGCTAGATCTGTTTTTACTTTTGTCACTATATTGGAGTCATAATGTAGTCAGAGTCACAAAGCCATGACCCAGACTTTGATTATTACGAGATAATGAACTGAAGGGACAACTTCTTACACGTAGCATAGCATTTTATTCCATGAAAGTCAATATAAAGTAGAATGAGAGAGTGCAAAATTCTCCTACTTTTTGGTTTGCACCATCTTTATTCCGACACACCATAGTCAAATGATGGTAGACTTTGAAGTTGTGCCTCTCATTTTTGTTCTGGGAGCACGAAGGAACCCATTACACGAGTTTTTATCAGATCTGCAGTGTATTATAATTGCTATCAGGATTTCAAGAGATTATTCTCGTCTTGTCAGCCTGGAGTATTAGGCCTTTTTAGTGGTGGCAGACTGCATGTTATCACATTATCCCACATTCATGAGGCCTTCCTTTATCTAGTAGATAATACTGGATGCCTTCCACTCCGTGTATTACAGAACAGGCTCTTGTGTTCCAGCAAGTGTCTTTTCACTTTGTGTGCTTCAGCATCAGAATATCAGCAAAGGATTGCTCATCTCCGTGCAGTGAAATGTCTCATTTTCTGTGTGAGACTGGCAGGCGGCCCCTGTCAGAAAAGACTCCCACTCATGATGTGTTGGGGTTTTTTTTTTTTTCTCACCCAAACCAGATCCGACTAGAATCCTCCAGGGGCCAGTGGACATGGAGATCATTGTGGGCGAGAGCATAGTGTTACCATGTCAGGTTGCCAGCGACCCTGTCCTTGACGTTTCTTTCTCCTGGGCCTTCAACGGACAGCTCATCGCCAAGGGAGATGGTCACTTTGAGTTAGTGGGTGGGGTGAGTGACCTGCCGTCCTACTTCTTCTTCAGAATGTGTGAATGGGCAGTTGGCCCCTCTGTACCGCTGTTATCTGTTTAATCCCAGCCACTAGTTAAAAGAGGCAGCTGTGATGTGACATTGTGGAGAGATTTATTGTCACAAATTGTGTTTTTTTGATTTTTTATCCCTTTCCTGTTTTTCTTTGGAGGTATTTTAGGTTGTGAAGCAAGTTCTGTTAGATTATTCAGGTCCTCCAAAGGGCCGCGTTTCCATCATGGTACAGTTCGGTTTAGAACAGTAAGACCCAACTTGTCCCAACAAAATGTCGAGCGTTGTATGAGAATAGACTGCAGGTGTAGGAAGGGAGTGACTCCCCTCCTACTGTACTGTAGGTGGTTCTAGCTCCACCTACAGTACAGGTGGAGCTAGAACCACGACAGAGTCAGTCCCTTTATCTGAGAAGAATATTTGTCTCACATTTGGAGAGAATAGCTCGAAATGGCACAAATGTGATGTGATGTGGACAATATGTTACAGATTGTGACAGGTTTTTACAGGTACACCTCACATACCGCCAGCTCAGCTTTCTGAAGTAATCTATTTTTTAATACTCGGGCTGGTCCTCCCACTTTGACATACAGTTGTCTGCTGCACAGCTCGTCATAACAAAAAGGGAATACACACCGTTCAAGGTGTCTTTTAAAGGAATGAAAGCGTGGCAGAACTGCCAAAACACTTTGAGAGCACACTCACACCCCTTTAAAATGACTGATTCATCCGGTGTGTGTTTGACGGACAATGCTCTTATCTGAAGAGACTTCCCTCCTCAGAAATGCTACAGCCCGATCCAGAAAGATTATCAACTTTACTTTAGGAATTTCATTTCCATCATTAAACCACAACTGCCACATTTCTCAGCCAATGCCGGGAGAATAATTTCACCACTAAGTTTCCATTTTCCACTGACAGGTGTCCTTTTCAGATGACATTCTGAAGGTTTTTCCCTTTCACGTCAAGCAAAAACCACACGGCTGTACTACGGGTGTAGTTCCTCGCCACAGGTCTCCAAGGTCATGGCGGTGACCTCGCAAAATAGCAGAGGCCTTGTCACTCACAAAGACTCCCTTTGCTGCTCACAGTCTTTGTGATCCTTTTCATCTGAGCTTGAACCTCCGTAGGTTCTCTCACATTCAGAAATGTTTCTCTGCGTTTGCTTTTGCGGCTCGGACCGCGAGAAGAGTCAAGACACAGTATATGTGTGACCGATCTTTGATGTAAATTGTCTTTTAAAAACAGAGCAGGGTTTTCCTACGTGGCGCCATATAAGCATGCTTCACTACATGTTTTAATAAGCTGTCACAAGGTCTGCTGTCTTTCATGTTACATAAGGCTTTCTTTCCTCCTCGGTAGAGAACAGCAGGAGATCTGATGATCAGAAACATTCAGCTTTACCATGCCGGCAAATATATCTGCGTGGTGGACACAGACGTGGAGAGCCTGTCAGCCGTGGCTGTGTTGATTGTTAAAGGTAAGAACGCCTCCTTTGTACGCTGCAGTCACCAATTATGACATGGCTTAGTACAGCCAGTATTGTTGAAATAAACCGACTTGACTGTAAACCGGACGGATTACCAGACAGAGCTGTGGCAGAGAAATATTTAGGAGCATTAAGGAAATGCTTTACTGACAAAAAAAAAAATAATGTCGACTCTGGCCGCATTATGTTCTCGTAGCCTTTTAAAATCAAATGGGTTTTGTTTGAGCCCGTGAATGCATACTCATAACCTCATGAAAATCTTTTTTTTATGTCTTTCTTATTTCTAGTAGTGGCATGATTATATCAAATTGAAGAGGTTTGCTTTTCTTTTATATTTGCACTCAGGGACAATAGTGCAAGTAAAGAACTTGAGCAGACTGTGTGTGAAATCGTAAAAAAAAGAGTTGTTTTTGACTTTTTTTCCTCTTTCCAATTTAAATGTACAACTGTCAGTGTTGCTGCAATGAACTTGACAGATGAATGTTTAGATGCCTGTCTGCGCTCACTCATGCACTATGTGTGGCTCCTGAGGGACACAGTTATTGGGAGCTCCGTTCGGGCACAACAACAAAACCGAGCAACTTTCGCAGTGTGTTTCAGGGAGAGTCAGGTTTGGGTTGTGTGCAGATTGAGAGGTCGGACGTCGCTGGCTTTGATCAATACGCCAAATAGCCCAGCAAATTGACACAACATATGTTAAATGTCAGATGAGGTGAGGGATGATTTTGATGTCAGGATTTGAAAAGGTTGGATCCATATCTTTGTCTTTTAAAGATATTCTGCCGTGATTCACTTTGGCATGTTGAAGATCTCTAAGGCAAATGGCATTAATAAGCCTTTCCAACTGGCTGACAACTAAGAGGAAATCGCCTTTCAACGGGAAGCAATATCAAGGCCGCGGGAATGGATTGCCCTGCTATTGACTGGAGAGAAACTTGTTGATGACTCAGGCTGTGCATTATTTACACGTCCTGCTCATGGCAGCTGTCATGAGTCTGTGGATGCTTGGATCAAAGGGCTTTAAATGTTGGGGGGCAAAGCAAAAACAAGTCACGGCAGGTAAAGATTCAGTCTAACCGACGGACTGTGGCCACATGTCAAATAGTAGCTGAGCAGTCGTTATTCCATCCCATTCCACTGCCTTTATACTCATGACCCATGAAGAACGCGGGTGAGCGACAATGATCTGCACCATGCTAAGCGAGTACAGCCAACACACATGGTCTCTTTACTCTTTAAGTGAAGCATGATGAAGTAAGATCATGCTATAAAATCTGTTCCACAAATTCTTCTTTGACAGTAAACTGGTTTGAGGATGTCCTAATTTTGTGGTTTTTGGTGAAACACGGATAAACATTTTACACCATTTTCTGCATCTAATGAATAACCGGATCATTCATTCGAGAAAATAGTCGACAGATTATTCGATTGTGAAATGTATGATCAGCTGCAGCCCTAATTATCAGCCCAATGTACTTAAATTATCAAGCGTAAAAGCGACCTTGATCTGTTACTCCATGTGTCCGTGATGACATGAGTATGGATGCATCACTTCATATTTGTATGTGGTAGAATTTCAACTACTTTTAGCCGCTTTTTCTTTAACGGTTATATCATTTGGTCTACTAATTTGTTTCGGATGACCTTTTATCTTCTGCAATTTAATAGAATTTTAACAAGATGATATGTTAGTAAGGAGGTGCAACTGAATACATTTTGCAGAAATGGACAGAAATGTGTTTTGTGTGCGTGTCTGTCCATGGGACGGGCACATTTTCATCTTTCCAGACGAAAAGCTTGTTCCATGCTGTGCGGATTATCTCAAAGTGCTGACGACACTGGATTCACATGTTTGTTTGTCATTTCAAAGCCAGTACAACATTTTCCATTCACTGCCATTTCTTTTGCGATGGAGAAATCTCAGAGCTTAAAAAACATCCTCCCAGGTGAGGAGAAACATTTAGTGTAACGTCTGTCAGTGGCTGCTCTTAACATCTGCTTCAGAATGCGGTTTTAATGTTAAGACAACAGTGTGAATAATGCAGGACTCATTATGATTATGATCAGAGCGAGTGCAGGAACAGTGTCAACACAGTCCGTATATGTTCATACACTGTGTTGACATTCAAGATTAGGATCACAATCATGGCAGCTATTGATATTATAGGCCATAAACACATAATTGTAATTGTGTGATATTCGCTGGTGACAGTGGCTCAGTAATTCTGCCGGATGTGATTGCCACTCTTTTACTCTGCTCCTCTCACAGCGTTGAAGGTCAATAATGACAATTGCTCCTGACACAGAGACTTTTGAGTGATCAATCTGGGTTGTTGTTTGTTATGTTTTTTTGTTTTTTTTTACCACAGCGGTTTTTGGATTCCACTCCATGATGTTTCCCAAACACTTAAGTGGGTGCTGGTGGTTACAGAGAAGGTCACGTCATACAGATAGTGTCGTTGTCATTAGTGTGAAAACCACTTGGTGAGCACTTGTGCTTGTTTGACAGCTGCATCCTCACCGTTGATCATCCCGGTCGACACTGTGTGGTGAAATACACCTCAGTGCAACGCCGCTAATACAACGCTGTACGGCCGTATGTCATTTTTCCATTCACTTCTGTTCTGACAGGCTAATATTCACTCCACATCAGAACAATATGAGTGTGTCTAAAAGGGTTCTTAATGATAATACAGCCATATATTAATTTACTCTGTGCCATGTTCTCAATAAAAGCCCAGTCTGTCCATATTAATCACAGATTATTCCAACACCCCCAAGACACTGACAGCACTATTTTGCCTCAGCCAATGAAATATAATTAAGAGGAAAAGGGAATTGATCCCTGATTCTTTGCTCCAAGACTGCTTTATGTTTAATGATGTCTGTGTTTTAAAGTTGCTTTTTTATTTTATTAAGAGCCGCTAATGAGTTTTACAAAGATCAATATCTCTAAAGTCGATGCTTGAAGGCCGAATGTTTGAGTGCAGCTCATTTGAGACTTATGTAAATAAAATAAAAAAGTGCAGCAGTTACTTATTTAGCATGCATACTGAATACACGCTGAAGTATTTACATTTGCATTTATACCAACAATAACAAGCTGCACTTAAAGCATAAATACAAAATCGGTTCTGTGTGATTTTATCGCATTGGTCGTTTATTAAAATAATAATTTCACGCTTTAATAATTTATATCATTGTACTCCCGAATTAGAAACCACTTCAGAGGCAGCGAGGAGAGTGAGCAGAGCTTAGGGCGTTATTATTCTGCGGGCCTTTCTCACAGCTCTCCAGTGGTCTATTATTTCTGATGAGCTGACACGTTCATTAGAACAGCAAACAGTGGATGAGGCCAAAGTAAACCATCACACCACTTAATTGGCCGAATAACGAAAATAAATGATAGAACTCTGGTCTTTCTTCATCTTTTACCTTTTAATTTGACTCCCAGCATCTGCTTACATCTACCATTTCATCGATCACTTACCGGGAGGACCGTGAAAAGGGAAGGATTACAAGTCGGGGGAATGTTGGTGGATAAATCTTAAATGAACCTTTTATGTCTTTTGGATGACGTTTCTTCAGCTCCAATCCAACAAATCTTTTGGTTTGCTTTTGTCATTGATTTCAAAATAGAGGCAGGGTTGCAGACTGAGGATGAATTTGACTTAATCTCGATTCATTTATTCATTTATTTTGAGTAGGGTGATTGAGTAGGGTGAACATCAACGTGAGAAATGCCAGATTATAGGCTTATTTACATATGTAGCCGCTTGGCAGGCTGATGGAATAAGCCAAATTGTACATATGTAAGGAGAAACACAACAACAACAAATAAGGAGAGGCAGCATAGGCTGTGTTCCAGTGAACTAGGACATATAATATGTGACACAGTAAGGGAAACCAGGAAGTATGCACTGTGAGTTTCAAGATGGCTACGGGAGCGACTGGTAAGTGACATGAATGAATTACACATTGCCCTCGTTTTTATTGCACCTAAATTTAGGAGGAAATTGCACATGTATACATATATATATGTATGTTTTCAAGTTTGTGTGAGTTTACACATTGACATCAGAGCTCCGTAATCCCATCTGCGAGATACCTCACAGTGTCCATCCCTTTGATTGAGCCAGGCCCCCCCAGCCCTCCAGACTCTGTGACTGTGGAGGAGGTGACAGACAGCACAGCCCAGCTGACCTGGAGCCCGGGCAGAGACAACGGCAGCCCCATCACCGATTACCTCATACAGACCAGGACTCCCTTCACAGTGGGCTGGCAGAGGGTTAACACCGGTAGGCAGCACTTAAAGAATGAATTTTCACGTGCTGTACGATGATAATTCACGAAGCCCTGCGGGGAAATTCTCCTATTTCTCACCCGGCCCGCTGCAGCAATGAGCTTGAGGAGTAAGAAAGCAGACGTTGCACGTTTCTTTGGACAAATGCATTTCCCAAAGGGGTTTTAAAGCAGAAATGTTTTGGTTCACTCACTCATTCCTAGAGACTGGGTCAGGACCCACAGATTAGATGCGGGAGAGTTTTTTTTGGATCACCAGATAAATTAGCTGAATGATTTCCAGCCTTTTACATATATATACATATATATTCATATATACACAGTAATGCTCAAATTTGGCCTTGTTATGATTTTTATTATGAATTGGGTCATGATGGTTTTTCATTTTAAAAAAGTGGGTCCCCATGTAAAACATTTGGGAGACACTGCTGTAATTTTTTATTATTATTATTTTTATTTGTTGCCCATTGCCAAATGTCAAAAAGGCAATAGAAATAGAATAAAGTGGCATTTTTTTTACAAATCATAGATACACACAGCAATAAAATATGCACCAGTGTAGCGCCTATCTATGAAATAAATAATAATAATAATAATAACATAACACACTGTAGCAACAGTGCACAAAGAAATGGAACATTAAAAGAAAATAAAAAAAGAATCCAGGTGTATTAAAGCTGCTATTATTAAATTAAAAAATTATAGTAAATGAGAAAAACGTTGGCTGTAAGGATTAACCCAAATGTCAATTTGATTATGGGCCCGTCTGTGTTGCTTAAGATTGATTGCGTGTCTTTTTTCATTTGTAGTGTCGTTAATGTCCCTTACGCTGCTTTATTATGATTTCACATTATCTGTTTTTTCCCCTCTGTTGTTAAGTATTTGTTTGTTTTTTCTTGCCCCAGTCCCTGAGATAATTGATGGGAACACACTGACAGCCACTGTGGTGGATCTCAACGCCTGGGTGGAGTATGAGTTTCGGGTTTTGGCCAAGAACAGTGTTGGTGTTGGGGAGCCCAGCCCGGTGTCTGTCAAGACCCGCACAGAGGATGCAGGTGGAGTGAATTCCCTCTTGTTCAATTAGATGTACATAAATCAAACTATAATCATCACCTATTACACCTCTGTTACTTCCTGTACTATTTGGAGAAGCCTATATATATATAGATATATATATATAGATATATATATATATACATAATCTCTCCAAAGGTGTGATTAAGCTCTGTGTTGTGTAGTTCCCGATGCAGCGCCGGGTGATGTCGGTGGAGGAGGGGGGAGCAGGTCTGAACTGGTCATCACATGGGAGGTAAGTCAACAGTCTTAAGTGGCTACAGTTAGTTTTTTTTTTTTTCATATTCTTGAATGAAATGTTTAATATTTTTTGTTAAACAAAAGTTCCTGCTCCTGTTCGGCCTGCAGGTGTCATACATGCTCTGGGTCAAGTGATGCCTGGAGCTGCTGTTGTCACAATAGTGCTCTTGTAAAAAAATAATACTCTTAGTTAAAGGGGAATACCAGAGTTTGTTTATAAGTGTGGGCGTGTAGATGAAAGGTACTTTCAGAAACTTGAGCCCCTTTTCCACTTGTGCTACTTGACTCGCCTCGACACGTGGCGGTTATTTTGCATTTCCTTTAGCGATAAGTACCTGGTACTTTTTTCAGAACCTGCTCTGGCGAGGTTCCAAGCGAGCTGAGTTGATGCTACGTCTTCAGACTGCTGTTCACTGACTGGTCAGAGTGCCAGATCAGTTAAAAAGACTTAACAATTCTGAAGACTTAATCTCTAAAATCTCAATATTTAACAGAGGAGTCGGTGATTGAAAGCCGGCGATTGTGAGCGTCGCACGCCGTCACAGACCCAGTTTCAGTCCATTGACTGTGTCAGACGGAGTCTGTGCTCTGGTCATGCGGGAAGTACTGAACTAATCGTTTTAATGAAGTGATTCTAACGATTCAGTTTCACTGAAAACAACTGCTTCACGTCGGTTTCATGCAGCCACACTGTGATGACCCCGCCCACTTTGAGGAGGTAATATATTCTAATGAATAACCAACCAGGGCAGGGCAAGGCGAGCTGGGACCATGTAGTGGAAACACGGCATTGGTCCAAGCAACTGTGACATGGTAGCATGGGGATATAATCTAATCCTATGGGGCAACCGTGACGTTCTACGTTATGTGGACTAAAAGCGCTTATTTTCACCAGTTCGCGGCTCAAATTGTTCTTGTCAGATTCTGACAACATCACTGGAGCACCGTCACACGCTAACACAGCCGTGTTTATAAATTCAGAGCCCAGACTGGAAAATTCCCCTTTAAAGAGTCTGCATGAAAGCCACCAACAATATATAAACAGTATATGGAAAACAGTGACGCTGTCAGGCTTGGATCTGTGGTGAATTACTGCTGTTGTTGAAATAAACCACAGAGCTGAAAGAAATACACAGATATTGGAGAAGTCATTAGGCGGCTAAAGCTATCTCCTTATTTGAATTTTTCTTATTTCATTAAATGCAGAAATAAGTTCTCGTTTTAAAAGCTGCACGGACGCGCTGTAATGAGTTTAGTTTTTTTCTTTTTTCTTCTTTTAATGGCATTTTACTGCTCATTTCATTTCGTCAGGTGGGTCACAAAAGCAATTTGTGGGTCATGTGCTTCTTTTGGCATCATGAGAGCGGGTGGTGATTGTGTGAGCCCAGCGGCGGGGTGAACGTGAGTGGTTTGTATATGTTTTAATATCACTATAGTTTTGTGTTTCACTCTCAGCCTGTCCCTGAAGAACTACAGAATGGTGAGAGCTTTGGTTACATCATTGCTTTCCGTGCCTTCGGAGAAGTCAGCTGGACCCACGTGGCCACCTCTGCCCCCGGAGCGTCGCGCTATGTGTACCGCAACGACAGCATCACGCCCTTCTCTCCATTTCATGTCAAGGTTGGCACTTACAACAGCAAAGGACAGGGTCCCTTCAGCCCGGTGGTCACCATCTACTCTGCAGAGATAGGTAAGGGGATGAATGTGAGTGGGATGTTTTCAAAGCTGCAAAGATTTTCCTTTTCTTCAAAAGGACAAAGATCATGGAAATTTTTTGTTGCATCAACATGAAAGTGCTCGATAAATAAAGAGAAAAAAGGGAAACAAACCCAACCTGTTTTGAAATGGAACTGTGCAGAAAACGGAACACATTCATGTGAGGACACGCCGAGTGCCTCGATTATATCGCCCCTCGTTTGAATGGTTCTGCCATTGTAAAAATCAGTTGGCATTTAGATCTGTGGGCCCTCTCAACATACTGAGAGCAGGTCAGTGTGTGGTGGGGTGTTAGGTTGTTGTTTTCCAACTGCACCAGTGTGCTATGGTTCACCCAAGCAGAGAACAAGAGAGCTCCGCAGTTGTAAATGTAACAAAGGAAGAGATTTGTTCTGCCTGTGTGTGTGTGTGTGTGTGTGTGTGTGCTGCAAACAGCAGTGCTCAGTCTCCTCTTGTTTGTTTTCAGAGCCAAGTGGGATGCCAGCAGGCGTTTGGGCCAGAAGTCTCTCTGCCTTTGAGATTGAGGTGAATTGGCAGGCGCTCTCCTTCACCCCTGAAAGGGTTCTGGGCTATGAGGTACATCTTACTATTTTAAATGGAAATAGAACTCACACACAGCACAAATTCAAACGCGTATCGTCGACCCTGTTGTGCCTCACTTCCGAACTTTGTGTCAGGGTGGAAATAAGTGTTTTAGCCAAGATTATGCAGTTATTTCTGCCAACGTGGGAGAAAACATGTCCATGTTGCTTTAATGTTGCAAATGGTGGTGCGATATCAGAGAGGAGCCTCATTATAAACTGTGCACTGTACACTATCCCAGATATCACGTCAGAGGAGCAAGAGGAAGGTGCATAATATCACATGAGAAGCTCTTACTGAAAACTGCCAAGGATTGATAACACAGCTGCACCACAGGAACGGATCCTAAGTCTCATCATTGTTCTCCGAATAAATTAGGACTATTAAAGTATTAATTTGTAGAGAGATTACAGTCTCTCTTACCTTCAAAAAACTGGGACACCCAAATTGCTTTGTCTCTTTGCTTCAGACTGAATAATCGGGCTTTAATGTAGCGTGGTGTTGTTCTTTTGCTCAGTAAAATCAAAGATGTCTCCATCTTTTCATGTGCAAAGTAAAGTTTTTGTCACAGTTTTCCATCTGAGCCGCCTCAGTAATCTCAGCATCAGCGAACACTGAATAATGAAAAACAAAATCACAAACAACAAGATGTGAACAAAATATCAATATCACCGTAAATGCATATTTATAGTTAGACGTTACATTTCACTCTGATCCAAGCCTAAGACCACTTGAATGGGACTTTATCAGCGTGTCTGGTGTCAGTGCTGGAAAAGAATATTTGTTGTTCATATTGATGATTTTAACTTTCAATACGTTGAGGAATTTGATTGTCGATTGGCCATAACATCAACTTGGGCTCTGGGAAATTGCAATTAACATTTTCCTTATTTTATTTGTGTCATATTATTGATCCGATGGTTAATTGATTTATCAGGAAATCTATAGATGACGCAGCAGGGGAAACTAAAGGTTAATTTCTGCCCTTTTGTGCCTCTCTTTGATTTTTTGAACAACAGTGAAAACAACAAAAACAACAGTGAAACGTAACTACAACAAGAGTTGTAAAACTACATTCATCCTCATAATGTCAGGTAGACGATATACCGAGAGGCAATGACGCAACACCACCACATGTTTCCCAGGTCCTCAAAAACAACTACAAATTATGCAAGTGATCGAAAGTACACTTAAGTTACTGAAGTTAAGTAAACCACACACCATAGATACATCCCAGATAACATGCTCTCTGCCCCCAAACAGGTGGTTTACTGGGAAGATGACACTAAACCAGAGACCATGGGGAAGGTCAGGGTGCCTTGGAACCAAACGTCGGTCACAGTGAGTGGCTTGGCAGGAAACACGCAGTATTTCCTAACAGTCAGCGCCTTCAACACAGCAGGCACCGGGCCCTTCCTCCCTGCAATCAATGTCACCACAAAAAAGCCACGTAAGTTGCAAACTCTGCTGCTCCAGAGGTTTGATTTTGTGTCCGCACTGATAATAATCTAGGGAACAGTTTGAATCAAGTCTTTTTTCAGAGGATAGAAGTTCATAATAGGCATGTTTGCATTTACAACAAAAAAAACCTCAAATTTAGTATGAGGATGTGACAGTGTTATGTTCCCGTGCTGATTAACAGACATCTTTTGATTATGCAGCACCAGCCCAACCTCCACAAAACATTGAATGGACCCTAATTGGCTCTCAGCTGTCTCTGTACTGGGAGCCCGTGGCGGCAATGGAATCTGAGTGTGAAGTCACAGGCTACCAGGTGAGCTTTTTATCCTCTCCGTGTATTTACTCATTCATACTAACAATGCCTTGACCACCTTGTTTCTCTCCCCCATTCAGCTGTCATACAGGAGACAGAGACACAAAGAGGTAAACACGCTCACAACAGCCAATTCCACCGCAGAGCTGACCCTTCCCAAAGAAGAGGATGACTACATCATCTACATTCAGACAGTGAGCGAAGGAGGGCTCGGCCCGACATCGGATCCCATACGAATCCACCAATTAAGTAAGCCAGTAGTTGAAGGTTTACCAAAATTGCTGTGGTTATGTGGGCAAAAGAAATACTCAAGTAATAATTTCAGTTTCAAGTTGTAGTTTCAGACTGAATCTTGACGTTTTTCCAATTCTCTTTCTTGGGTGGAATACAAAAACACTTGAAGGTTTCTGTCTTCAGCCGTAGCAGGGAAATATGCTGATTCCACGGAGAAACAGACAAATTGCAGATTCCTGAATGTGAATTCAGGAGGACCTCAATCTTATTGTTAATTTGTTTTTATTTATCCACTTTTACAATCAAAGTCACTTAACACTTTTTAAACCTAACAAGGACATTTTGTCCTCCGTTGACTCATCATCACTCCCCTGTTGAGCGCCTCTCTCCCATAGTTTGTTGAAATATGCAGCACGATCCATCTCTGTCGCAGAGGTTGACTTCCTCTTTTACGAGACGCTATTACTGTCCTGTGGGACACCAGGGGGGCTCTTCCCCTGCTCTAAATGCTAATTTGCATTGTTAATATTCTGTGTTGAATCCCAGAAAACAGCAGTTGAGAGAGATAGAATTCCACGTTGAGTTTTCTAGTAAATTTCATTTGAAATATTGCCGACTTCTTCCCCCAGAGATTCTTTGGTACAGCAAAGAAAAATATGTGGGAAAACACATTAGCAGGCAACAGAGAGCACTGTTTATAGAAACTACTTGCCCAGGCACATCAGATTTTGTTTTTTTTGTGCATCTTTTTATATGCTTTTTTTTCATATGTATATATATATATATATATATATATATATATATATATATATATATATATATATATATATATATATACATATATGTATATATTATAGATGTTATATTGTCCCAGAGAAATCAGTCACTCGCTTAAATACTTAAACTGGCGATAAGTGCAAACTGCATCAAGCTTCGTTCTGGCACTTAAACATTAAACTCCTTTTGTACAGAATTATACAATAATTATACACTAAATTTGTTAGTGTATAATTGTTGTATAATTTCAGTGTAATGGATGACGATGTGTGTTAATATACTCTTATTTGCAGTGATGATGGACAGGTTGACAGGTGAGGTCAGGCAGGAGTCTCCATGCAGTTTGCAGATTATATTGTAATCTGTAGTGAGAGTAAAGGACAGGTGGGAAGAGAGTGTGGAGAGGTGGAGGGCTGCACTGGAGAGAAGAGGAAAGTAGGAGCAAGACAGAACACCTGTGTGTGAATGACAGTGAGACAGGTAGGTGGTACGGTGAAGATGCAAAGATGATGGACAGTGCACAAGAGAGGTGAAGAAGAGAGTGCAGGCGGGGTGGAGACGAGTGTCAGGGGTGATGCGTGACAGAAGGACAGCAGCAAAAGTGAAAGAGAAGGTCCACAAGATTGGTAGTGAGACCTGCGAGATGATGTATGGCTTTGAGACAGAGGCATTGTCAAAAAGAAAGGAGGTGGCAGAGCTGAAGATGCTGAGATTTTTTGTTGGAGGTGACCAGGATGGACTGGATTAGAAATGTTCGAGGGACAGCTCAAGTTGAATGGTTTGGAGATAAAGTAAGAAAGTCAAGGCTGTGACAGTTTGCTCACATGCCGAGAAGTTATAGGGATTATACTGGACCTTAAGGATCTTAAAGATGTAGATGCCGGGCAGGAGGAAAAGAGGAAGACCACAGAGAAAGTTCATGGATGTTGTGAAGGAGGACACTTGGTAACAGAAGAGGACACAAGGGACAGGGCCGGGTGAAGACTGTTCATGTTAATATTATAATCACTGGTATGTATTAGTCGGCGAAAAAAGGGTCGAAACTAATAATTGAAACGTTCTTCCTCCTCGATGTACGATGCAACACATCCTTTATATTACGTGTAAACTTGTCTTTGTCTTTAATTTGTAAGCATATAAAGTGGTAGATTATTGATGGATGGATGGATGTATATAGGCTGTTATTGTAGATATTGAAAATGAAGAAATGATTTCATTCAGTTGTGTGCGCGAGACAACGCTGAGACGAAATCATTGCTGACTATTTTCAGGTGTGTGTGACTCATTGTGCAGGTTTTCACAGCTCTGTGGTATTTTGTGTTGCAGGTATGAGTGCCCGTGGCTCGAGAGCTTGGAGCGTGGACATCTCATCCCTCCCCCTGCTCCTCACTCTTGCAATATCAACATTCAGGTCAACGTCATGACACAGTGACAGACTTTGTTCTCCTTTGTTTAATTCCGTTTTGTTTCTGTTCATCTCTTCTCTGGCACTGCTGCCGGAATTTGCAGATATGAGGAAGCACAAAAGTGGAGTGTGCTGTCAGATACTTAATTAACAGTAAATGCTTGTGTTTTTTTTTTTTGTTTTTTTTTCCTCTTTTCGTTTTGATATTTTTGCTGGTTGGGAACAATGCTCCATTTTAGCCATTTTCTTTTGGACTCTAGAATGATAACAGATGCCTTACTTCCATTCATGTGCCAAAGTAGTTTTCAGCCTTCTCATTGTTGTCGCTAAAATAGCCACATGCTTTCCTCAGTACTTTATTCTGCACGGTTTCTTATTATTGAAGGTCTCGGCGTACATTACAGAGGGCCATGATGGGATGTTGTACATTGTATTTTTGAATATTTTAGGATTTCTTCTCCTAATGATTTGGCGAGTCGGAACATGCTCATTCACCCGTGCCTGTGCCTTTGGAGATCCTCGTAACGGCGTCACTTATAAACACGAGTCAGTGATGGGGTTTCCGATCATCCTGCAGCCATGTTCATCTTTACATGCGTTCAATTCCAGTTCAATCCCATGTGAAACTCATAGAATAGCCCTCAGTGCCATTTAATTTTTGTCATTTGATCCTGGAAAGCTGAATGTACTGTGGAGGCTCCACTGATTGGTTGATCTGACTTTGCCTATACACAGCAGTACGGGGGTATTTCTGGTATTTACAGGTATTACAACCAGCCAATCAAGAAATATGTATCAATGGCAATCATAGAAGTCATTTGTCAAAAGGAACTCCACACATCCACTGGTTCCAGCTTCACAAATATGAGCATTTGCTGTTTTTTTTAATGAAGGGTATAATATCCACCAAGGTGTTTGTTCTATTACAATCCACAAAGTCTGCCTTGGAATGTGCTATCCCACTTAAGACCGTGGTCATTTGCCAAAAAACTGCTATAAAACCATGCAAATCAAAATATCAGTCATTCAGTTATTCACCAATAATTTACATCCCACCTTTACACGGAGTATGCAGTAATATGCAGTAATACCAGTATCTTAAGATATACGTAGATGAGCACCAAACAGTTGATTGTCGGAGTATTTCAGTCCGTCCATTTAGTTCAAATGAGTTCAAATCCTTAATCATTCTAAATACGCATAATGTTTGTTATCAGAGGAGAAGACCAGTATCACTCTTACTAGATATGGACATAAAGACTGGGGTCAAGAGGTTCCCCTTGTCTTTGTCCAGTGTCCAGAAAAACAACTATCCGCACCTATGTTCGCTCACTAATTACCATCTTCTATCTTCTTTGTTGCCTCGATTTGGGACCAATGTCATTCATCAGAATCGCTATAGTGCTCCAAAGTTAAAGCAAAGACATGAGGGTGCTGTTGATTTTTCCATCTAACTCTGAACAAGAAAGAGAATAAGCACATCTTTCACATATGTTGAGCTATTTTGTTTAAAGCTTAATTACACTGAAGGCACTAAAATCATGAAACAACAACGTTACAATATGATATCAGAGCATATTATCAGAACAGCTGAGTACGCTCGTTCTTGGAAACTCTTGGAGAAGTCATTTGACGGACACATTTAAAAACCATATCTGCGAGTGAGGAGTTTGTTGTTATCAAGTTTCTTCTCAAGGCTGATCATCAGCATAAACTTCTTTTTTACTGATTAAGACTTGAGATTTGGTCCAAAGCAAAGTTGTCAAGTTGTCAAAAGATGATTTCATATCAACACTTCAAGTCTGGTGCACTAGTTTCTAATCACCAAAAAACAATGAGACACATTTTGTGCTATTTTAACTGTTAATAGGGAATACGACTTTCTGATTTGTCAATAATGAAAACAATCATTATTTGCGGCCTTATCCTGGATACATGTGTGCAGTCAGTGCCAGTCAATGTGCATCATCTGCCCCGACAGTGGAGACGAGGGGTTTAAAGTGCTGCCTATTGTGCCAGTCTGATAAATTAAATCTAGCCACCAGCTTAGATGTTACTTGGCAAAAATGTACGGTCAGCTGTGTTTTAATGTGTGACTCTGTTCTTTGTCGTCAGTCGTATTGGCTTTTTTTATGCGATATGTGTTGTCATTGTTCGTTTGTGTACTTCAGCGTAAGCGTCCCACTGCTCAGGTATACAGACCTGCTCCATTGTATCTTTGAACCGCTCACAAATGGCAGGAGCAGACCGATCACAGGTCTGTCAGCACAAGGCACGAGGGTCTCTTGAACAGTCTGACTTGATGAATGGAAAGCCTGGTGTGTGCCACGATTGAGCCGACATGAAAGCAGTTTAATAAATGAGTGCAGGCCTGAGGGGGGGCCACTGAGGTAAAGGGCATAGGAGTAATGGTACTAATGACACCCACACAAGACTAATATATCAGGATTCAGGGAGGACTAAATCAGTGTGTGTGTGTGTGCAAATGTGCGTGCATGTTTGTGTTACCTTACCCCACAGTGTCACGGACAAGTGTTTTAGGAGGACCTAAAAACCTCTGAAAATTGTTCAAACCCCTTTCTTTTTTCCTCCTCGGTTCATGGCTCCAAACAGCTGAAGAGTCACAGACATTAAAATGGAGTGAAAGAAGTTCACAATAGGAAGTGTCGAGAAAAATTGAAGCAGACCAAGTGTCTGTTCTTCTGTCAAAGTGCAATGGATTGCTAGTGCACAGGAAGAAGTGGTCAAGGGGCACCTCACATGATTACAATTTTATTAAATGTGAAAAATGAGTGTATTACCTTTGGGAAAGCAGTCTTTGAATCCTGTTATTTTGTTTTTGTGGCTTAATGTGTGGTTAATCTGTATCCATTCTTTCATCTCACACACTGTCATTGTTGAGCTTACAGATGTTTACACAGGAAATGCATCTTTCTGGCTAATTCATTAATGACATGGACTGAAAAAAGACAACAGTACACACTTTATGAACTTGTGTCTTGGAAACATACTAGCGTCGCCAACCTCTTTGTTTTGTATTGTATCAGTACTGTGAGATGTTTAGATTTTAACTTTGATTTTCTTTTTTCTTTTTTTTTTAAATGTTTGCTATGGTTCCTGATTGTTTATTTCATATTTTCCTCCAAAAATTCTGCACAAAGGTCAAGTGTTAACCCTTAAAAATGCCAAACAAGAAACAGTGTTGGTTAATTTAAAAGCGAGGGCAATGTGAGACCTCTGTCTCTCTCTCTGTCTCTCTCTCCCTCATACAGTTTACTTGACATACTGTTTGTTTGTTGTGCTCTGAAGCAAAGTCCCTAAGTGGGAGACAAAAATATGGTGTCCTACTTCCAATTCTAATTCTTCATTAAAATGAATTAAAAAAAAAACATTTCCGAGGAGCTGTTATTAAACAGCCCTTTGGTGCCGTGCCACGCAGACTACCTGTTACAAGGTGGTAAATCGGTGCAGTTTGTCTTTTTATACAAATAACCTTTACCGTTTTCTTGCTCTTTTCAGAATTAATCAGAAAATCAAATCAAAAGGACTTGTAATTCCATAAAGACTGATGAAAAACCACAATTACCGCTCTGGGTGACAACGCTTGGCCTTTCTGTTGTGACTCCACAGTATTTTGATGTCCTTCTGATCTCTGTGAGATCGTGGCTTAAACTTTTTCACAATGAAAAGATGTCGGCTGATCTTGATATGCTGAAGCTGTGCATGTGTGATATTGTTTGGTGCATTTGTGTTTTCTAAATGAGGGAGTTAATAAAAACAATTCACTGAGGATTTGGTCTTGGATTTTTTTTTTTGTAAAGTACATGTGGAACAGCGTCATTTTCGGCATCAGCGGTTTTACTGTCCTCTTCTGCAGGAGACATTTTGAGTGGTACCTTGGGGCATCATCAAAGCTGTAGAATGCATAATATTATGAAAAAATATATATATGAATGACAGTATATGACAGCAGTAATGGCCTACTCCGGATAAAGAACACAGTCACAAAGGTTTCTGCTGCATATCTAATTTCTGGATGATGTGTATTCATCATCACAAGACATGAGGATAGATTGAATAGTAATGTCACTTTCAATATCAAAAAGAATACACCGTCTAAAAGCAGTGGGCTTTGAACTGCAGCTTTTGTAACAAACTAATTCATTTCTTTGGATTATCAGACCATGTATCTGCTGAATGTATGATACTTTCCACTAAAACAACGGAGTGACATGGAAAGCTACTGTGAAATATTGATCGAGTCGGTGTTGCAGAGATGCTTTTAAGATAATAAGAGGGAGAGGACCCTGTGAAGAGATCAATAAGGAGAGGAAGTGAAGAAAAGAGAGGTTTCTCCACACACACCACAGATCATCCGTAATGAGTTGGTTTGTCAATACTTAGGCAATGTCTCTTCACATGGTATTGACCACTGGATCACAACAGCAGCTCACTGTAACTTCTTTGTACACAAGACTCGCCAAAGGAACAACACTATTTATAATTTATACCCACAGCATCAACTCTGCAGAAAAATGAAAAATGGGTTTTGGGTTCAGATATGATTTTGATAGCTTGTAATGCAACTACAGCTAAGACATTGTTGGTGCATACTGCAGTAGCTTTGTTGCTCTGCAAGTGTCAACACTGCCCCCTCATGGCACCAGTGTCATGGTGCAGTTGTTTTATAAGATTGGATGGTTGAGGCACTGGGCAAGGAGGTTTGGCCCTCATTTATGCCAGTAAAGTATGTTCATTTCCATGTAAAGGTTTGGTTTAAAAAAGAGTCATTTTACTTGTCATTCCAGACTACAGGTGACATAATAACAGGCAACTGTGGCATGCACAGGGGGTCAGGGGTGGCAAGTTCCCTGGTGCCTAATGGACAAAAACACAGCATGCTAGAGTGCTCTCTTGAGACACAAGATGCACACTACAGTACCATCTAGATTCTAGAGTGGTAAAAACATGAGGAAGTGCCCTACTGGTTGACATATGTGGCCTATAAAGCAAAATATGAATTTCAAAATGGATTGGTTTTAAAGGAGTGTCTCCACCCTTTTTAAGTGCCTTTCCAATCAAAAAGGGTGTTGTCATAATGTTCCCAAAATTGTCTCTATATGACATAAGGGTGTCCTTTTAGAGGATATCATTTTCAGTGCTGTATAGAAAATGTCCATCTCAGTGATAGAAATTAATGAATAGAGTTCCACATGAAATTCAGTATGCAGGGCCGGTGTCCTGACTAAAAACATTCAACTTTGTCGAAACATCCTACCGAAAGCTGAATTTGGAGACCTATCTGTCATTTTGTAATACCTCATCAGAAAATAATACCATGCATACCTTGGTTTTCTGCTATCACAAAGATTGCTTTTAAGGTCTTTAAAGGTACGGTGTTGGGAAATGATGTCGTGTGTGTCCAAAATCATGTAGGTAGGATGGTATGATAATGAAAATGACCCCATCAGGATATCATTAATCAAAAAACAAGCCATGAACAATGAGAGTCAGTCGAGGACTCAGACAAGACTCTAATTAAGGTTAGAGGTGGAAAATAAATCAAGGAAAGTGGAAAACAGTTAATACTCATCGCTTTTCCCAAATGTACACGTGTTCTGATGTCTGTGCACACCATTAGGTTTGTGATGATCTCTTTAAGTGTTACATTACATAAACAGAGAGTGATTTATTTTGGCTATTATCCAACAAATTCTTGAAAAGTGCTCTCCAAATTTAAATATTATAATTTTAAGACTTTTTACCTAAACGTTCCTGCAATGAATGATTACATGGCAACTTTAAAGCGAAGCAATAGGTGTTGAAACCTATTGTGTGTGTAATCAAATGTGTATTACCATAAATGTTTACATGGCAGGCTTTATCAGTGTTTAATGTTTTAATTCCAAACGAGTTGCAATTTCAGTCGAGTTATTGTGTTTTATTCTTACTTTTGTTTTTAAGGGAGCTTATTGGAACGTCAGGCCATGGACTACTGAAAGCTTTATTATTAGCAGTGTCCGTCTAAAATAAACCAATAAATAAATTAAAAAAAACAAAAATGCGGCGTGTCCACCCCAGGCCACTGGGTGTCACTGTGTCTACTGCGGCGTCTCTCTCAGCAGCTCGGGAGAAAACACTGTGGCTGCTTCCTGTTGCTCACATGTACACAGCAGCACCACACAGTACATGATGGAGTCTTCAAAAAAGAAAGACGCCACAAACAGCGGCCCTCAGGACGGAAATGCAGACACGAACGACGAGAAAAAACCTGAGCTATGTCCCGGTTTTCCAGACGTGGACGCCTTCGTGAAAGTGAGTGAAGTGTGGAAATTGAACGCAGGGGTTTTGAGCTCAGGCTAGCTATCAGTCAGACAACGTGGGTGAGCTTGGTGATTACAAGCTGAGGTGGCTGTGTAAGTGAGTTTGACGTTGCAGGAAAACGTGCACAGATAAGTGTTGTCGCAGTAGACTTGTGTCATTCTGTTTTTTAAGCGATTATTTCATAGAATATGTCCGTCTCGGGCTAATGGTTTATTTCCTGTAGTGCTGCTAGCACTTAAGTACTTGGCAGCAACTGTCCTAAACCTCAAGCCAGCTGAAGTGAATGGAGTTAAGAAAGTAAATAACCAAACGCACGAATATTGATATTCACGTCATATTGTTATTTTGAAAACTGTATAAGCTATCGATATTCATTAGACTAATGAACTGATAAGTAAACGAGTAAAAACAGTGTTTTCTCACACTTGTTTAGTTGAACACTGTGTGATGTAAACTTGTGATTAACTTTTCTGTCTGTCTCCTCTGCAGTATGGATTGGGTGGTGTATTATCGGCCACTAAAGCATCCGCTGGTTTGCCTCAAGTTGGGGATGAATATGATTTCTATCGCAGCTTTCCAGGATTCCAAGAGTTCTGTGAAAGTCAAGGAGATAAGCTCTTGCACTGGTGAGTATTAATCTGCTGATTATTTTCATGATTAATGTTGATCAGTGTTTGTCAAACCTAGAAATTTTAATGAATTGTTATATGGGGCAAAGAAATGAAGAAAATACTCACTTAAGAAGCTAAAACAATCAAATCTTGTTTTAATAATGAAAAAAGCTTCAAACCAATTAATCCATTATTAAAAAAGTTGACAATTAATTTAGGAATCAATTAATAATTAGTAATTGTTTCAGCTCTATTCTGTACAGATTGCAACTCTTCTTATTTAGCATATTATTAATGTTTTTATTTGGTTTATAGTGGGTATTTGATTTAACTTTTCATTTATTATATAATTACTTCTATTTTTTGTAATATTTTGTACTGACCACACAATTTCCTCCAGTCTAAATAAAGTATTCTGATTATAACAGGTCTGGTTGAGCCTTATAAAAGCAAAGATATTGGTGGTTTTGATGAGTAACCACTTGTTTTTCATGCTCCTCCAAAAAAAAAAGAAATTAATTAATTTCATTGTGTTAACATTGTGTTAGCATGAGTCAAATAATGCAGCACCATGGCTGTAGATCTCGCGTGAGGAACCAGAGCAAGCTGACCGGGCTGGAGGAGAGATTTGACTTGATTGTGGACTCCAATGATGCCATCCTTGAAAGAGCGGTATGGCCTACAGGCTTGGTGTTTTTACAAGTTTCTGCATCGTAAAGGTCTAAGCAAACCAACTAAGCTCTTGTATCTCATCTCCAGGGGATTCTCCTTGATGAAGCTGATGGGGTGAACAGAAGCCAACAGCCTGTCATGCCTGCAGGCTTTCAGCCTCCCAAGATTGTCGTTTCCAGCTGGAATCGCAAGGTGGGTGAACTAACATTTGAGCTCTCGCACTGCAGATCCCAGTCTCTGTTTTGGGCTGAAGCATTATTTGCCAGTTATAGTTGTTATTATAGTATATTTTCTTTGGAGCCCTTGATGAATTTTCACACTTGTTCTCCAGACCCTTTGGTAAACAGTTATTTTATTGTTCAGGGTTCGGGTTCTGGCAGTCGTTCAGAGACATTCAGACTGCTCCATGCCAAGAACATTGCAAGGCCTCAGTTTAAATTCAAGGAAAAAGTTGACAACAGCAACACGCCTTTTATTCCGAAGATCTTCATCAAGCCTAATGCAGTAAAGCCACTTCCTTCTTGTAAGACCTATGACTCACTCTCTGTTCTTCAAATTTGTTTGTTTTTCTTTTGATTAATTAGTCATATTATCTTTACTGTGATACATTGTTCTCCCCTGGTAGATTTTACCAACAAACAAATCCGCAAAGAGAGACCTGAGGATCTTGATGTCCCGGCTGCCCTTGCTGACTTCATTCATCAGCAAAGAACTCAGCAACATGTTGAAGACATGTAAGTTTTTCCTCTTTTCCAAATCTATTCATATTTCTTGTTGTTTGTCTAAATTATTATTATTATTTTTTTTATCCATACAGGTTTGCTCACCCATACCAGTATGAATTGGATCATCTTACCATACCAGAAAGCCTTCTGGCTAAGCCAGAACCACAGGCATGTTACAGCAGAACTATTATGCATATGATTCTCTCATTGTTGGTGAGGCCTTGATCTGATGTGTACTCTGTGGCTTCTTTTTAGATGTACAAAGTAATGGCTGAGACCAAGCTCTCCTTCATCGATACCCTGGAGGATCTGGTGGCTCTGAATGAAAGACTGTGCACCATGTCTGAATTTGCAGTTGACCTTGAGGTGCGAAGCATGACATGATCCTATAGCCTTTTGTTTAGGTCATTTTTAAGCCTTTCCCATTGTTTAAACGCTGATGAGTGCGGACACATTTTGATAACACTGTTTCCTGTTGCAGCATCATTCCTACAGGAGTTTTCTCGGCCTCACCTGTCTGATGCAGATTTCCACCAGGGAGGAGGATTTTATCATAGACACCCTGGAACTCCGCAGCGAGATGTACATCCTGAATGAAGTGTTCAGTGACCCATCTATTGTCAAGGTAAAGGCAGTGTCCCAAACATTTGTTCCTGTCACCTGAAAATATAGTTAAACCTATTGACTACAGCCTCTCGAGATGAGATTGTAGATTCTACTTCGTCTATGTGAAATGCTTACAACTTTAATTGTTGTTCAGTCTTAGTCGTCTTACTCCCTGCACTCACAGTGCATTTGACAGTTATGAGAGGGATTACTGGTACATAGCCCTTGGGTTGCACACAATTTAAATCAATAATTTGAAAAAAACAAACAGTTAACCAGTTAACCTTGCACTATTGTCTGTTTCCCAAAGCTGTTTTTATCTGCAACAGAAACAGAAAATGGCCTCAAGCTAATAGATCTTTGGACAGGTGTAATTATAGAAGTTCAGACGACCTTATGAACTATTATGAAATTTGCTTCTGAGCTAATAATCTAATCATCTACTGAAATAAAAAAAGGATCCAAGGGAAGAAAATCTCCACTAATTGCACAGTGAATTGCACTCAGCAGTGTTCAGCATGTCCGAATTGAGTCAGAATTTCCTTGAGGCGTCTTGGAGCCACAATTGACTCGTTAAATAAAGCTGGCGGGTGTCTTGTGTGGGAGCCTTCATGACTCACATACTGTAGGATGGTGGTGAAAACGTGCAGTATGTGGGCTTGCACCTCAGATGGTGCCTGTGAGAATCAGCCATATGGAAAAAAATGTGTCCCTAATTTTCTGTTTGTAAGCAGTGTTTTTACCTCATCGGGTTTGGAATGTGCTTTCTTTTATGTTCTCAGGTGTTTCATGGAGCTGACTCTGACATTGAGTGGCTCCAGAGAGACTTTGGCTTGTATGTCGTCAACCTGTTTGACACACATCAGGCCAGCCGAGCTTTGAACCTGGCTAGACATTCTCTCGACCACCTGCTCAAACACTTCTGCAATGTGGAGTCAGACAAACGCTTTCAACTGGCCGACTGGAGAATTCGGTATGGAGATGAATACACAATGGCATGCTGAATTTGATCATTTTGGTTATGCTTAGCCATGACCTATAGTTCCTTTTTAACTAGAAACTATGACAAATCAGATTATTTCTCATGTTTCCCTCATGTTTCCTGTCCCATAACTTGTCCTTGTAGCCCCTTGCCAGAAGAGATGGTCCAGTACGCCCGGACAGACACACATTATCTCCTCTACATCTACGACTCTGTGAGGTCACAGCTCCTCACTGTAAACCATGGACAGCCTGGCCTGCTGCAGAGTGTCTGGAACAAGAGCAAAGACATTTCACTGAAGGTGTCCACAAACCTCACCTCAAACACCACAAAGATACAATGGAATTTATACCATTTTCTGTCCAATTGTGTATTTTATTGCTTTCACATTTTTAACTTTCCACACCAAAATCTCCAACATTTTCTGACACTTGCCATGCTTCATGTGCCTCCCTTTCATGCAGAGATATGTGAAGCCTATATTTACAGAGGAGTCGTATTTGGAGCTGCAGAGGAAGCAGAAAAGGTCTTTCAACACCCAGCAGCTTACAGCCTTCAGACTGCTCTTTGCCTGGAGGGACAAGTTGGCCAGGCAGGAAGATGAAAGCACTGGGTAGGCTGTTTGGAAATGGATAGATAAGCTGTTGTGGAAATCTGCAACGGACTGTTTTCCTATTTATAGATTGTGTCCAAGCAGTCGAAATCTTGGGACATTATTCATGCTTTGAATTATCTCATACTATGTTTTAAATTGTTTTTACTTATGTCTTTAGATATGTTCTGCCCACTCATATGATGAGCAAAATATCAGAAGAACTTCCCAAGTAAGTTGACTGAATGTCCCACTTAACCTTACACGCTTTGTGTGTACTTTAAAGTTTTTAGGTTCTTTGCAATCTGAAGCACATTGTGTTATGTTTTCTTTTTATCAACTCAGAGAGCCTCAAGGCATCATTGCCTGCTGTAACCCTGTACCCCCACTGGTGAGGCAACAGATCCATGAGCTCCATTTGTTAGTGCAACAAGCAAGAGAAATGCCTCTCCTTAAGGTAAGAAAGATGCATGTCTGCAGTGGGAATGTTATGAGTTTTTTTGTCTGTGATGAAATTTCAGTGTTTGTGTTGTCAACTTACTAGTCAGTGGAGGTTATCTATTTACCTTGCAATATTTTCTTAACCTCACACAGGCTGAGATTGCAGCTCAAAAGACAAAGGGACTCACACCCATAAAAAAGGTTGGATAAAAACATATTAAAGTGTTTTATTAAAGGTTGTTTTTGAAAAGGTTGTTAAAATATTTGTGATCTGGTGCACATTTCCAGCCAGAGGTCACGTTGTTTGGTCCTCATGATACCTCCAGGGTCTCTGAAAGTGATCTCCCCCACTTTCCTCCTGATGGTAAGCGTGATGTTTGTACATGTTTTTCATAACGCTTGCTGATTCATTGTTTTAGCCCGTTAAGCCTCAAACTGTATTTCTTTTCAGAACTGCCTGCTAAACAGGGAATGCTCTTCTCAGAAGATGAAGACAAAATGGATGTTGATGTTAAGGAAACAAATGGTCTTGTGGCACATGCTAAAATCACACTGTTTGAGGTAGGGATACATTTGTAGTTTAAGTAATTCAGTCAGATGGTTTGTGCATACTAGAAACTAATGGTAGAGGACTGTACCTTTTGAAGGAGCTGGAAACCAAGAACGACCAAGAGTCCCTTTCTGTTGCTCAAATGAAAGCCAGACGAATCATTGAGGCATTTGAAAACCCCTTCAGAATGGTAAGATGTGCCCTGTGACTAATTGTCACTCTTATCTGCACGTTAGTTAACCAGACACACAGAATGCTGTTATCATCTTTTGTGTTTCAGTATTTACCCATCACTGATGTGCACGTCAACAAGAATGCCAAGTTTGACCCATCTTCAAAAATATTTGAGGTAATTAAAAAGCTACATGAGTTCATTTTACCACTTTATTCTCCACGATATATATTGTATGAAAAAGAAGTGCCATTTCGCAGATATTTTTTTTATGTTTCAGGGAATTTAGATTCATTTGTAAAGTAGTTATCTTAAAGCAGTAAACTTACTAGAAAACATCATAACTCTATAAACAGAATTATCACAATGTGATTTGCACTCACATACATTTAAGGTGAGGGTGTCTGAAACACCCCATGACCCTGGGTTCGTCACAGATAATGTGTCCAAGCTGCACCTTCTAGGTGTTTCCATGAACTAGAAATAAGAACAATGAAACGATGTAAAATGGTTGTTTAATCAATCGTATGGATTGCTGTTGCAGAGGCTGCTTCAGCTAGCTTTATTTCCAGTCATTTTGACTCCTTCTCCTGCTGCTTATGTTAGCACTTTGGTTGATCTGCAACCTCTGGTGGTTTAAGTCACATCTACACTGTTTGTGGGTTCCAGAGAAATGATGCACAGACGAAAAGAAAACAGTTGTTATTTATTTAATCAATAAATTCTTATTCGATAAATTATTTACATCAAAGAATCGACTGATGGTTAATCATACCAAGTTCATTCCAACACATCTCACCTGCATGTTTGATAACCTGTCACATTTACAGATTAGTAAAAGATGGAAACTGCAGAATATTGCAGAACAGCAGGAGGAGCTGGAAGCCAAGAGGAAAGCCAAGGCAGAGGCGAAAGAACAGGCAAAGAAAGTGGCAGGTAAAGAAAGAGCTCGCACTTTCACTAAATTTACAGTTTATTGAGTCGTCATCCTCAATGTATTTTAATGTTGATTTCTGCAGCGGAAAGAAACAAGGTGAAAAAGAGCTACCAGGAGTCTCTCAAAAATGTTGCCACTGTTCGCCAGCAAGCAGCGGTGAGTCATTTAGCGCTCTCATCCTTGCATTTCCATCTCACTTTGGCTTTGTTGTCAACTTCAATGCTGATGTCCCTCTAAGGGAAGTTCAAGTCCACAAAAACAAGAGTTGCACTTTCCTAAGACACTGGCATGGTATATTAAAGACAGGGTTTTACTAGTCAGTTTAACACTGCTCTAATGATTTGATATATGGCTGTTTGTTTCTTCACATTAACATGTTGACTCAGTGGAAGCACTACTGCCTTTCTGCAGCACAGAGAAGTTATTGTATATCTGTGTCTGGGGAAGAGACAGCATGAGACTGGAGCCTTGCAGAAGTGTTCTGAGTAACAATAGCTGCTTTTTGCCCAAAAGCCCACTTCTTGTTGGCTGCATCTCTCTCTGTGGTATTGCTCTGCTCCCTCCTGCTTGGTTACTCTTGCCATGTGGTGTTTTTTCCCTTTGTGTTAAATCCCAGTGCTGCATATTCTGTCCACGGTGAAGGAGAATATGAAAAGCACCACTCTCGCGCCATTTGATTCTTGTGTCCCTTCTAGTGGCACCACTTCCCCACAGGCTTTCTCTGCCTTCAGCCTTGTGACACACAGTAATCCATTGTGTGATGATGGCTAAAGTGACAAATTAGTTTTAGAGAGCTCCCTGCTCAAAAGAGCGTCTTCAGTTAATGGCGCTGGCATGTGCCATCATCAGAAATGTTGGCTGTTTCACTTGAAAGTGACACTCTTCAACCAGCCAACTGCAGGCAAATATTAACTGTGTCGGCTAAACTGTTAGTGTCAGCCACCACTTTGGCAGTGAAGTTTTCATTGATATTAAAAGAGGTGTGTGTTGTGGTCAGACTCCAACATCCCTGGTTTCTTAATTGCCAGTAGTATTGTTTAATTGGTTTAATAAAAATCTTCAGACTCATGTATAAAATAATTATATAATCACTGTGGTTTGAAGAAAAGATGTTATGGCAGGTTTTTAATCACTCAGCAGTCATGACAACGTAAACCTGACCTCTGGGGCGACAGTGATGTTGTCATTTGCACCATATGTTGTGACTGCGGTAAGATAAAGTGAAGTGGATTTGATGTACCCAGCGTTGCGTAAAACCTTTCATCATGGATTAAATAACAGATCATACTGGCTTATGCAAACTCGGGAAGAAGAATCACTACAAGATATGATCACAGGAGGAGAGACCCTGTAAACGGGTATTTGTTCGACCATGCAACTATTGGGTAAAGATTGAATGTAGATAAATGGATTGTAGATGTTGTTATGAAGCGTCAACAAGTAACCCGCCTGTCGGATAACTACAGCTAACAAAATAATAATAATAAAATATATTACCCTCAGAAGAGTAAAACACTTTCTTTTTTATCAAGACAAGACATTTTTTAGTCATCTTGTTGACGGCACTAATTGCAACTATATTGTGTAATTAGAACATGTATTAAGTGTCACATTAAAGAAAATGGTACTAACTGATGAAGCATAAAGATGAACAGCCAGGGAGGTTGTTCCAGGGGACGGTGGTACAGAAAGGCACGCACTCTGAAATCACAGAGGAGAAGATTCTGTTATGTTTTGAAACCCCATTATTTTTAATTATTATGAACAATCCTAAATCAAAGAGGTGTTTGATTACTTGTGCAGCAAAACCGCACCAATACTGTCAAACGCTGTTCATCATGCTACTGACTCTATTTCATCAGGAATCAGCAAAAGGTGGCGGACAGAAAAGAGAGCGGGTTCCCAGTGAGGTTGGAGAGTCGACTCCCAAACCGAGTAAGAAGTTGATGAAATCCGCTGCGAAGGCCCAGAACACTGAACCACCTACCCAAGACGAGTTCACACCCTTTGATTATAGTCAGTCAGACCTCAAAGTGTTTGCTGGTGTGTATTTTTGATTTTGATTTTCATAGCATTAGTTACAGATACTGTCCTTTTAAATTTAATCCCTTTTATTACATTTCCTTTGGTTCACAGATACCAAATCCAAGGGTAACGCACAGTTTGACCCATACCGACAAGGCCACGATATAAGGAAAAAGGTATTGTCAAAAAGTGTTTTATTCTTTGTTGATTGATCAGTAGAAATTATATTTGTGATTGAGTTTAAATCTTTTATCTAACAGAAAACTCCCAAAGGACAGAAATCAAACTTTAGTGCTGGAAACCGAAGCATGTCGTACCTCTCTGGAAAATCTGACAGGTAAACATTCACCACTCAGTTGGCTTTTTTTGAACTCAAATTGAAACATCTCTGTATGTTAACAATCTTTTTATTTTCCACAGAGGATTCCGGCATAACTGGCCCAAAAGATAGACCATCTTTAATGGTATTTTGTCGTGTTTTATAACATTTTTTGTTCTAAAACGTTTATCGACTTTTTTGCTTTCTTTCAAACTCACTTCAGTATTTCTGTAATTTAATGTTTTTTTTTCCATCTTTGTAACAGTGTATCCTGTAAATATGTGGAAACACAAACCTGCATTAAAGATGATTTTAGAGGGAAATATTAATGTCTACACTTTTCAATTTGTGGGTATTGCAGAAACAATTAAGATAGTAAATGTGTGCTTTTTAAAGTATCAACATTTGTCTGGAGAGCATCACACATTAACATCACATCCCTACTGCTGCTGCTTCAACAACCTCCACTTCTGGAAAGCCTTTCCTTATCACGTCATTCAGCCAGTGTTCCAGTTTATTTTTTATACGTGTGTGATGGGGCCCCAACCTTAAAAAAACTTCTCCTTTGTGGTCCTCATTTTATGCACAGGGGCATTAATGACAAACAGATAGGCCAAACTACTGCCACAAAGTTGAAGTCTTATTTGCTACCTTGGCAAATGTATTTGAATGCTTGTTTGTGAACAGGGAAATTCAAATGTAAAATGTTCTGGGGGTGTTATTAGATTTTGGTTTTGATTCAGATACAGATCACCACTTGTGTGTTCTTATCTCAAAGTCTGGACCTGAGGCCAATCATGGCACTTGGACAGGTTTGATGTGGCCCCTGACTTCCTTTTTAAAATGTACTGACTATAGTTCCCAGCGTGATCAAACAAACTTGCCGGTGGTATCATGGCCACCACAACTTAAAAAAATAAAGGTTGATGAGGAAGGCTGCAACTTCCAGGACTTCCTTTTTTCCAATGAAACTCGAGATGTGTATTTGCATAATTTACCAACAGGTTATTAACATTTCTCAGGAATTCTAATGCTAAAACTACTTCACCAGGAGTGACCACAGATAAGCTGAAGGCCATCTTGACTTCCCATTAGCAGCTCTCTACAGGCAAATTAAATGAAAACATCACTAATTGATTAGTTAATTAATAAATAATTAATAACTTATATTTAATTCAGGTATTACAGGGGGTAGTGAGTTCTCAGGTATTTGTTTTGTAACGTATCTGGCAAGTGGTTTCAATATTTAATTGGTAGACGGGACATTCACTATCTGCAAAGTCATTCTTACTAGTCAAAAAATTAGATATCCGTAATTCACTTTGTACTAGTCAGAATGACATCACTTTTGCCATTCATGTGGATGGGGTTTATCATTATAGATATCTGAAACTAGTTTTGACTAGTAAGAATTGCGTCACAGATATAGACAACTACAGTTCATTCTCACACATATCTGTAATGGTAATTCCAGGTAGTCAAACGTAGATGTTAAAAGGGTTTGCCATACCATACAGCTTTTATGGTACTTGCGCTCTCTGCTCTTCACAACACAATGGGCGGCGCCGTGCCGACTCATACTGCCTTCCTATTGGCTGACTTAATGCTACGTCATGTACATTGGTGGCCGCCCTGGGCAGCAAAATGTAGCCGTCAAGCGTCATTTGTGTCGTAGCGTACTCACGTTGCTGCATTGACAAACCCGCTGGTTGTACTTGTGGCTGTTGGCATCTGTTATGGACCTCATTAAAGACGGCTGGTTTACAGAATTGTGCACGTTATGGCCGGGGCAAGCGATGAGCCTCCAAGTGGAGGAGGTCCTCTACCACAATAAATCAAAATTTCAAGATGTTATGGTTTTTAAGAGGTGAGTACTTTTAGGTGTACAACTTAGCTAACGCCGCTAGCCGTTAGCATCAAGTAGCAGTGGACGTGTGTTCTGGAGCTCGTGGAGTCGTGATAAGTTTCGTGAGATGGCGTCGTTCAAGTTTCTTACTTTGGCTCAAGTTTAAGCTAACAAACCCACTTATCAGCTCATCAACGTACATCAGATAAAGTGGGAAGTAAGTGAGGCTAACTGTAATGTTATCCTTCACTAACAATTTAACATAAGCCAATAAAGCAGTCTTTTATTTGTTATTTTCTGATCGATAATTTTGATGCTTCAGAATTACTACAGTAGGCATACGAGTTGACACTTTAAACGGTCCGCGGAGGAGACAGTGTCAGACTGTTGTGGTTAAGTAATTAACTCCTAATTACAGATGTTATTAATTTAATATTACACTGTTTACATTGTTACTCTCGAATGTGTGTGTACATCATATGGAAAGTGTCTGTCACAGAAAATAAAAGTTGTAATCTTGGCCATTTTAGTCATTTTAGGGAAGTCTAATTTTACTGGTGCTGGGCTACAAGTCAGTAATGATAACTATTTTAAAATATATCAATAATGTACTTCACTTAGCTGTTTTATTGTTTTGGCTGATCAGTGTAACTGAGTAGATTCTCTATTATAGTCATAGTTATCCAAAGGTGCTTAATCAGATGCAAGTGGACCTGTTTTTGGATTCTTGAAGACATTTCATCCAAAAGACTTCTTGAGTTTTAGCTTTATCCCACAGAGGCTAAACTTTTTGACATTTTCGACATTTTCTGATTTTATTTGTGGCCCTATCACCAGTCCTAATACGGCCAGTCTGACTTTACATTGCTCATCATAGACAGCAAGTGGACTATAAAGAAGAAACCGTCATCTTGACAAATGCATCACCCATTAATAGACAGACTTTCTGCTGACATCTGCTGCTGCCTCCTGTTAAAGTTGTGTTTCTATTCAGACCTTTCAAGCATGTCTCTCATTCTGTGCTTTAAAATCACTTCTCAGTAAAACCTATGGTAATGTCTTGGTGCTGGATGGAGTGATTCAGTGCACCGAGAGAGATGAGTTTGCTTATCAAGAGATGATTGCCTACCTTCCACTGTGCAGCCACCCTTGCCCCAAGAAGGTATGACTCTGTGCATGTTTACAAGTACAGTAGCTGCAGTTGTTGAGATCGTTTCAAATCATTTTTCCTGTTTTTCAGGTTCTGATTATCGGCGGTGGAGATGGTGGTGTGCTCAGAGAAGTGGTGAAAAATCCACTGGTGGAGTCGGTGGTTCTGTGTGAGATAGATGAGGTGGGAACGACACCACCCTGACAGTTACTGATTTTTTCCTTGTGTCTTGCCTGCTCATGTCAATATCGATGCTGTCTCATGTGTAGGATGTGATTAATGTATCAAAGAAGTTCCTCCCTGGGATGGCCAAAGGATTCTTCAGTCCCAAGCTCACCCTCCATGTGGGAGATGGCTTTGAATTCATGAAGCAGAACCAGGATGCCTTTGACGTCATTATAACTGATTCCTCAGATCCAGTCGGTCAGTGCCTCATAATTCATGTAAAAAAAAAAAAATGTCTTACTTTGTGAGCTGTTACAAGAGGCAGTCCTGTCTGTTTTGGTTGCAGGGCCTGCTGAGAGTTTGTTTAAGGAGTCTTACTATCAGCTGATGAGGGCGGCATTACGGAATGGTGGAATTCTTTGTTCCCAGGGTAACGTAAATTTTCACCCCAGTTTTGTGTCAATAGTTAAAGATGGCTTAATGGATAATTTAGAAGACAAATAGTGGGCATGCTCATAAGTGAGGATTAAGTACTCCTGTGTATATAACCTAGTTTATCTGTCAAGGTGAACGAGTTCCTTATTCTGCTCTTGTCATTTTCTCAGGAGAGTGTCAGTGGCTCCATTTGGAGCTGATAAAGGAGATGCAGACCTTCTGCAAGACCCTGTTCCCTGTGGTCGACTATGCCTACAGCACCATCCCAACATATCCCAGTGGCCAAATTGGATTCATGCTCTGTAGTAAAAACTCTGTAAGTGTGATCTGAGTAATTATGCAACACCACACTCACTCAGTGACTTCTCCTGTTTTTATGTCATTGGCATAGACCGTCATAAGACTTTACAGACTTTTAAAGACACTTCTTTTGTTTTTTTGAATTAGGAAACAGATTTCAAGAATCCAGTGAAAGCTTTGGCAAAAGAAGAAATTGAAAGTATGAACCTTAAGTATTACAACCCTGAAATTCACAAAGCATCGTTCGTCCTCCCCGAGTTTGCAAGAAAGGTACGTTAAAATACGTGATGCATCCGTTTCTTTTATATTTATATGTAATATTTTTTGATGTACGCACTAAGAACACTTCACTCAGTGCCTTTTGACCTTTGGCAGGTACTTCGCGAAGCATGACCAGAAACAACAGGACCACCATGTTCATCCCTTGCCTGGCCCTCAGATCACAGATAGGCAACCTTAATCTACAGCTTTTACAGTTCAAATCCTCAACACGGTTCAACTCGGCTTCAATCATACTTCGTACTTAGGAGGCTGCTTCAACAAAGTCCCCATTCAGACCTGGTCGTAACATCCGTCCTGAGTGATCCAGTCATGTCCAGATCCGTTCACAGAAACCAAGTTCGGTGGTGGTGTGAGGACACACGTGTCCACAGTTGTGCGCTGCATGAACGATATCAGTCCTTAAAGGAATACTTCACCGATTTGCATTTGAAATATCTTCATTCTTATTTTTTTTGTTACGTGCCCACCAGTGACACTAGAGCCGAGCCTTGAAACTAACGCTAATCTCGCACTTTTTCGACCCACTCGGAGGGGGGGGCGGGTACTCATTCCCAGAATGTAAACCGTGTCCTCCATCTTTGCTAAAAGTTAGGCTAACAAGACCAAGTGTCACTGGTGGGCACATAACAAAGAAGAGAGTGAAGATAGATAGATTCTAGTAATACAAAGCTAAATGCAAATTGTTTTAAGTATTCCTCCACGTCCTCTGACTATTTTTATTATTGTTAAAACTGTCGGATTCATCTCTGTAGCTCGCACACAGGCACACTGAGGCATGCACCAACACAACCTGACACGTCAGCCTCAATCGTATTAGGTCACACAAAACACACCCAGGACACATTTTAATGCCAGTGTAAACAGTCATATTTGAGTCTGTCCACATACGATCAGATCAGCGAGCATGGATGTTAACACTAGGCCTAAGAATCAGTGGGGGACAACTTGCTTATTTTTAGAGAGAGATTGTTGATTGTGGTTTCCTCTCCGCATGCTTTTGATGTTAATTTATTTTTTCACTCGTGTTTACGTTTTCACTTTTACTCTCGTCTTATCAACATTTCGCAATGTAGTGGGCTGGGCTGAATAGGAAGAGCATTGCCGTCATACCTGACCTCACTCTGAAACATGGAGCTGTTCATTGTATTCACTGTACTTAACATATTTTGCAGTATGTTACATACTATAGAGCGTATGTATATGTAATGCATTTTTATTTGTAGATGATATCAGCTTGTCATCGTAGGAAAATACACTTTCCATTGATTATTATTGTATATTCACTTCATCCTTGGGGAAATATAAAAAAAAAACACTTGGTATTTTATAAATTTATGAATGTAACAAAAATCACAGCCTTTTGGTTTGCTTTCTCCCCCCCCCCCTTTTTCTTTTGCTGAAACAGGAAGTTAAACTTTGAATCTCACAGACTCATTACTTTATTTTGACACTTACAGATGTTGCTGCTCAATCACCTCATAATGGCCACATCACTTTTATGTAATTGCTATAGAAAGAGCGACAAGTCATTGATTTCCCTGTCACGCTAAGTTGGTCCTGTTGTTAAACTTTGTTTATTTTTGACCAACATGAATTGAAAACAAAATTTTTCCAATTTTGGACTCCTTACTGAGCATTAAAAGTTTTATGTGATACCCTTGATAGTAGGCATGCACAATATTGGACTATTTGCTGATATATCAGGAGCCCTTATATTATTATATGTTATGTATTTCCCTGTGCCCAACTGCAAAGATCATTTAGTCTCTTTATTGAAATAAACATAGTATTTTTACGTACTTACGTATGTGGCAGGTGGTGTAGATATACTTCTATATGTTTGTGCAGAGTAAATGAACATTAAAAAAATAGCTGCGGGAATAGAAGTAAAGAAGCTATCATCCTATTCAGCCTCCTGTTCTTTTCCTGCCATGTTTGCTGATATCTAATAATACATTTTAGAGCCAATATGTCCCTACTCGATAATATATGTATACATATACGTATACATCAGTTTCTTATGGAACACTCTGCATTAGGTATTGACCAGTGCTAGTGAGTTGAAGTAAGTCTTACTGCAGGATTATATTAGTCTTTGTTAGTCTCTGTTAAACGAACCCCTTTTCACACCTGATCAATTTATTAGATTTTATAATAATGAGCTGTAATAATTGATAAAATGGAAATACTATTACATTTCTAGCATATTCACTGCTATCGTCTGTTTGCACAAAATCACAGTTAAGACAACTTAGTTTGTGCAAGTTTTGTGGTTTTAAAATGTGTCATTTAAAAGTTGTGGTGCTTTAGTGGAAAGAAATGATTTGTCCATGGCGTGTGTGTGCATTCTAAATCTTAAGCGTTTATTGTTCTGACAACTTTAACAACGTCACTTTGTATCCACACAGTTTACTATGTTTAATACTTTACTTTCAACTGCTTTTTATTGAAAACAACCCGGCAGGCGCTGGTGCGAGCAGTGCCAACTCTCTCTGAAGTGCAGTTCCCCTGTATTGGCACAAGGTGTCACCCTTCAATCTTTGAATGTGTTTACTGGGTTGACACATCAGAGGGTGTTAAACTAAAAAGAAAGAATTAATATTCAGTGAATACAGATATTTTATGTAACCTTTGAATTTGAATGAAAAGGCCCTGGGCTTCATTACACTCCTCTGATCAATATTGCCTTCTGTTGCGTCATCTGTAGTTGGAACGTATTTCCTCACTCTTTTGTCCATGGAGGACATAATTGTCTTTTTATGCAAGTCGTATTTAGTGAAATTCAAATGTTTTTTGATTCACCAGGTCATCACACTCGCCACCAAAGATCTTGGAGTCAATATTCCTTGGCGATCTCTTCCTGAGATGGTGCCGAGGCAGTGCTGGGGGGCCACACTGGAAGTAATTGTTGTGAAAAGTTAACAGCGCCACACACATTAGTCACATGTGGTAGCTCCTATACCAGACGTCACTGTGACGTCCTACACTTTTTGAAGTCTGTGGCAGACGGTCTTGCAGATATCTTTAGGAGGGCCGGTTCGTTGTACAACCATTTCAGCTCATTTCTGATTTGCTCTGGGCCTTTTTTTTTTCCAGCTCAGCGGAGTGTGAGGAAAATACCTCAAACGCTTTTTTTTTTTCTCAAAGCACAACAAATCCATTTGACCCCGTTATACTGGAATAGAAGTAGTGCGTGTTCCCTGTAAGTAGCACTGACGGAAACGATAAACCTAAAAAAAAAAAAAACAACCTTTTACTGTTAATGTCGGTGATGGATGCTGTCGGTTGCATCCAGATTTACAAGTGTGCTCAGTTTCATAATGAGCTCATTATCAGCTTCACATCACGGTTTTTGTTGTGAGGAGTCGACTGGGTGTAGAATTATAGTATATTTTAAATTTACTTTCGGAGACTTTCACACAAATCTTTTCTTTTTTTTGTGCAAAAAAACAACATTTAGCTCCTGCTTTTTAGCACATTTTAAAAAAAAAATATCTGTTAACTTAGAAATATATTATATTATATATTATATATATTATATATATACAGTTAAATCCAAATCTAAATGTTAAATTGAAATCTTTTGGGTGAAACTAAATATTTAGCTAATATGCAAATTCACACTGCTGGTAACCGGAAGTACCAAAATAAAAGCTTTAGGAGGTCAGGCCGTGTTTAAAGAATCAAATAACAAATTAAAAACACCTTAGCGGGGGAAATAAACACTTGAACATACATTATTGTGATAATAACTACCTAAAATAACAAAAAAAAACATGCTCACTTGGGTTCACTTTAATCTCAGAATTCTGAGATTAAAGTCAGAATTCTTATTTTTTGTCTCAGAATTCTGTCGTTAATCTCAGAATTCATGCTGTTATATTATTTGTTTATATATACATATGTATATATGTATATATATATACATATATGTATATATATATATATATATATATATATATATATATATATATATATATATATATATGTATATATATATATATATATATATGTATGTGGCCCTAATACTCCTCCGTACTCACACACATATGTAACTTGACTGTTCATAAAACACTTAATATCGGCTGCTCACTGCAAAGCATTCGTCAGTTGCTGAATCCAATGAATTGAATGCATGTGACTTTAATTTAAAAGTAGCTCCTGTTTACCATAAACTATATTGCACTCTCAGAGATACTGTTTGGATTTAATTTAAAATGCAAATAGAAGTCTGTAAACTGTAATTACCAAGTTGCTTGTGTCGCTCTTAATGAACAGCTCCAGATCCTACACGTATGCTTCTTTTTTTAAAAAGTTTATTTCTTTAAAGCAACAGTCAGTGATGTGCACGTAATGAAGGACAGCTGCCCAAGCCATGCCGTGTGTCAGATCAGTCAATTGTAATCTGCAGGTGTCAGAGAAGCTCATGTAACTGTGACAGGAATCACTGATAAGTCCGCTTGTGATGAGGTCGTGTTTTCTTGTAGCGTTTGTGGTCGTGGCTCAAATGTGACCACTTCATCTGGCGTGTCACGGAGGGTTTCGAGTACGTCGGGTGGTATCACACTGGGGATGAGTTTGAAACGGTTTGTCCCTCTGTCTGAGGAGGTCTTGTTTGAGGATCGTCTCTCATCACTGCCAATACATTAGGTACGCGTCAATGTCAGAGCCTTGTTTCAGCCCGGTGACGTTGTCCGCTGCAGATGTTCTCCCCGTGAATCACACAAACACCCGCCACCTCCATTTGTTCTCCCCTGACCCCTTCTTCTCCTCCTCCTCCTCCACCTCCCCTCCTCTTCCACACTCACGTTAAACCCACCAACCCAAAATGCACGTACACAAAACACACTCCACCCTTCCGTCATACACCCACCACCTTCTACGTCAGTGGGAGACGGGGGGGGAGAGAGAGGCATATAAAAGGGTGAGGGACTTTGGAGGAAGGGGAGAAGAAACATCACTGGCTTCCAAATCTTCCAAATCTCCTGCACTGTACTTTCTGACCCACTCTCCTGTGGATCTCTGGCCAGAGTGAGCTGCTCAGACCTCACACTCACTCACTCACTCACTCACTCACTCATTCACTCACTCCTACAGTATCTCTGTGAGCCTCCTGCTCCTGTGGCTGTAGCTCTAGTCGGTCCCCTGCACTCCTGTCACAGCATGCAGCTCCTGGTGATGTTAGCAGCTCTCATGGGGGTTGTGTTCAGTGTAAGAGCAGCCGCTGTGCTTCCTGTGGAGGACAGAAGCTCCATCCATGTGAACAGGGTAAGTTCATTGTTATTGCTCAGGGGGGGAAATTTCAGATTTTCTACGTTTTGTGAAAATTTGAATCATTTTTAACTTACCTTTGAAATTCATTATGTACAATGTTTTAAAGATTTCTAATTTGCATTTAAAGTGAAAAATAACAATTCTAGAGCTCCCTTTTTTGAATGACTTGGTAGTCATATTGGTAATAATGCTGTCTTTTCTGCTGTGCTGTTTGAGCAGGAGCTGAGCAAAGAGCGCAAAGACCTGATCCTGAAGTTGGTGTCTGGCTTGTTGGACGGAGCTCTGGACACCAACATGCTGCCCGGGGATGTGGCGTCCGAGGATCTGGAGGAACCGCTGGAGTCTCGCCTGGAGGAGAGGGCTGTCTATAACAGGTTATCGCTGCCTCAGCGCGACCGCAAAGCCCCCTGTAAAAACTTCTTCTGGAAAACTTTCACCTCCTGCTAACACTGCCCCAAACCCTGCCCGCCCTAATGTGCTCCGTCCCTCCCGGCTCCACATGAACTGGAGTTGACCTCGACTGTACATATTATCTGCAACTGTCAGACATGCAGCATTGATGGACTTCACTGAGACAGTGTTTGTGCGTTTGAACATTATTTATTTATCTTTTTATGTATGAAATGTGTGTATCTATGTATGTAACACTTTATTTCAGGGTGAACAATAAAGCATGGATATAATATTTGCGATGGTAATAACAGTTAATTGCAAAGTGTTCCGAGAGAAAGGTCATAATATTTCCCCACCTGTTTCTACGATATAAACGCAAACACTGATGTCATGCAACAGTTATGGCTGCTTTTTTATTATCCTTATTATTATTATTATTATTATTATTATGATTACCACATTTACTGCGCTAAAGTAGTTAAGATATTTTATAGTTCATCATTATTGCACAGATTTATGTCTTCGCCTACTAAAAGCCAAGTTGTGGCTGTAAATGTGTTTATTTCCCCCTCAGTGTGTTAAGAGGTAGGTTCGTAATCTGTGTATCGCATTTACTCTGCTTTCTACTTTCAACTTCAAAGAAGGGGGGGGGAAAAAGAGCATTCATTCTTAAATATAAATCAAATTAAATGTAATGCTGGTGACACTGTGATGTGAGAGAATAGTAGTTTCCAGACAGTGGTCCTTTTAATTCCTCATTTAATTCCCAGTCACAAGTCGAGGGAGTTGCTTCAGTAGTGACTTATCACAGGTTGTTAAACCCGTCAGTCCCATTTAGGAGAGCAGATTAAAGTGGAAGATAAACTGCCCGTCTTCGCTGGATGCTGATGTCTGAATGCACGACATGTAGCCTGGGATAAAGAAAATCCTTGTGCCGTCAAAACACGTTCAGTAGCAGGCTTTAAGTCTAGTGCCGTCTCCAGTGTCACCTAATCAGCCCGGCTTCTGATTCTTGCAGCAGCAAAGCCTCTGTGTTGGTTACAGGGTGAATCCGTCACACTGCAATTATCACACACTCTCATAGCCTTCCTGGCAACAATGTGATGTATGGGATTCTGAACCACTTACTGAGGCAAAGTCGCACGAGGTGACGCACGCACGCTCAAATATTGACTTTTTGCCCCCAGTTTCTATAGTGAATGAATTTCACGTTGTAAATCAGACCCGGTGAAATATACCGGTCATTCTTGCACGGTCATTAAAGAAGAAAAATACACCAAAGAGGAGCAACAACTAACAACAGCGTGCATTAAACACAGGGCACTTGGGACACTTTATATTCTGTCCATCATATAACACATCATTCCAACTTTACTGGAGTGTTGACTCAAACAGTGACGTCAAGCTGTGTGTGAGGAAGCCGAGAGAATGGATAATCAAATAAGTTGCACGTTAATTCGTGAACAACCTACGAGACAGCGTAGCCCCAGATTCTTTAGAAATCCCGTGCAGCCAAAGGCAAAGGCTTCATTACGCTCTTTTCAGCTGGTGTGCTGCTCATCATCTTCCTAAACTGGATGAATAGCAGGTAATGATGAATGTGCTTGTTTCACACGTGCTGCAGAGACACGCCGTCGCCCGGGTTCACGCAGTGCTGATCCAGTTACACAAGTGGAATATCAAAGGCCACGTTAATGACATTTTTTACCCTTTCTTGATGTGCACGTGTTGGCGACACTCTTCAATGATCCCGTATAGTTTTTTTGCATCGAGACAGACAATGCAAAAATCTGCAGAAATCACCTGCTGGTGCGGAGTTACAGTTCCACAAATTTCACAAAACTCTCTAATTACATGGCTCTGTGTCATGTTGCTTCCTTTAACGACGCCGGATAATAAAGGCTCCTAGGGGCTCGTTTGATTATGGCTCCTCAGGCAGCGTCTGTCATGAAAGAAAAAGAACCATATTGAAACCATACATTTTGCAGCAGTTTACGACATGGACTGACATAGACTAACTACCCTTTGCCAGAGAAAAAGCAGCAATCTTTTTATATATATATATATATATATACATACATATCTACAGAATTAGAGGAAAAAATGAAAAATATTACTTCTACACAGGACTTTGTACCAATCAGTATCTCATGCAGTTGAGAGAACACAAAACAATTTGATGTCAGTAGGTGCTGGCCACTCTTGACTTTATGCCCCTGAGCTTAAATGAGCAAGCAGAGGAGCAACATCAAAGCTGATGCCTGGAAGCAAAGCATTTTATTAGCTTTCCTTTTGATCTGGAGGAAGAGGGAAGGGAGTGCTCAGGCCTAACTGTGTAATTTTAAATTTAAATGTGACTTCATATGCGCCGGTGTTTAAAAATAACAAAGACTTTTAAGGTTTTGTTAGTGTGCGTCATAAAAAAAAAACAACCTACTCCTAAATGAACCGTAATGGTCACTCCATAAATGTCGAGAAAGTTGTAAAATTTAAAGGATGTGACTGTATGTTAGAGGTCCTGTCATGGTATCACTCATTTGTCTGGTTACCGCTAATGTTTTTGATCTGGTCATTTTGATCATGTATTAGTTGAGAATACCGATTTCAGCTGATTTAAACAGTCCATACATCAAAAATGTTTGGCTTGCTCACAACATTTGAGCAACTATTCAAATTTCCCTCATAGAGACGGCAGATCAAAGGCGGGCAAACACACATCAAAGGCAACAGTGTATTTTTTTTAATTTTCTCTCAGGTTTCTTCTCTTTCAGCTCCAACATCTTTCTCCACGATTTCACAATTTGTCGGTCATTTTGTAGCAGAATTTGTCTGTGTTCACACCGTGTGCTTTTTGTAGCTGTCAGACATATTTCAGTGTTTTTGACAGTGCCACCTCAAGCGCACTGATGTGCGCCTTTCTTCCTCATTGACTGAGTTTTGGAGAAACCTAAGTGGAAAGACATTCTGTCACATAAATTGGTTTCGTTTAAATGCAAATTATTTGAGCGGTACATTCCTGGGTTTTTGTCTTTGAGTGCATTTTGCCAGTGAAATGTCATTATCTGTGGTCACTATTCTCCATGGTGACTTTTTCTGCAACTTTTCTGGACAGAAAAAAGGCGTTGATGACGCAAATCGTGTCATGTGCACGATGTGCGGAAGTATATATATATATATATATATATATATATATATATATATATATATATATATATATATATATATATATACCATTAGGGATGGGTATCGGTATCGATCAGTATCGGTATCAGTGTGATACTGGTCAAAATCACTGGGCTGTATATCGGACAGGAACAAATGTGAAATCTGATACAACCAAAAATCCTATATATCACATACCTTACTATGCACAGACTGTGAAAATGGAAATCAAAATCAGCAAAAGCATTTTAGCTGAGTCATGTTTGGGCTGCTTATTTCTGGAATGGTCTAAAATGATTGTATCGGACTAATATCGGTATCGGTAGATACTCAAGTTTGTGATATCGGTATCGTATCAGACACAAAAAAGTGGCTACTTAGAATAAGTCTGTACTTATTAGGTCTGCACAGGTCTCTAGTCCATCACAGTGTAACGAGAAGGGAGGATGGGGAAAAAAAAAGAAAATGGCCGACAAGTTTTTCCTCACCAGAGCAGGAAGTAAAAGGAGGAGGGAACTCATAAATCAGTCACACCTGAGAGCTGAGGAGAGAGCGGGAACAAACAAAAGAAGCTGGAAGGTGGAATGAATGCAGGAGAAGGAGTGCAGACAAATGACGAAATATTCTGAAGTTTCGATGAAGTTCTTTGAGCCACTAAGAAAAGTAAAATGAAAGACAGTTTGGGGTGGGACAAAAAACGAGAGGAATAAGCGGATTGGTTGGAAGACACCTACTCGTAGCAGATAAGTTCAAAACTCTCCTGGCTTCCAACCTCAAACTACAGATCACCCCCCTCTTCCCTCTTCTGTCTTTTTTCTCTGTCTACCTCACACACACACACACACACACACACACACCCCATAATCAATTCATATCCCTCTGAAACTGAACTGAAGTGAAATTATATTCCCATTACCCCACACTCCCCCACACACATACATATGTACACATATGCACAGATACATACTCTTACACTCTGATTGTTGATTTTGAATTGTGTTTTGAGTTTGTGAGTTGCTCCGATTCAATTATTGCTTGAATGTTGAATTTGAATATGATCATTTTGTTTAGAGTTTGTGGGTTGGTCTAATTCAGGGCCCACTAGAGGGTCCAATCCGGCCCACAGGAAGATGTCAAATACTGTATTTTTCAGTTCCAGATACCTGTGACTAAATGATTTGTGTCGTCGTAGATCCACTGTGATCTTGCACACGTGCAAATGCTAAAACTTGGTTGTTAAAGGTTGTTCATAATATGTTTTGAGACTTCTTTAAATGTAAAACAAAGAGAAAAACAAAGGGTTTATCGGTTATTATGCAATTACTTTACTGGTCCGGCCCACTTAAGCGCAGATTGTGCTGTGTGTGGCCCCTGAACTATAATGAGTTTGACAACACTGGTCTAATTCAGTTATTATTTTGAATATAATATACCTGAAGGTAACCTTGCCTTGGTTGTATGTTCATGTTATGTTGGCATCTTTTGTAGCATAGAAACAACCTCTCTGAATTATGAATATTTGAACTTTGAGGTTTTGACTTTCGATTGTTCCTCCTCGTCTGGCTCCCATTATAACTTCTGTTTTTGAGAGGCTTCTACGCTACAACAGGGCCACATAGAAACAAACAAACATTCACTCTCACACTCACACCTCAATTAAGAGTGTCCAACGTGCCTAATCCCTAAATCTGGATTGTTTTTGGACTCTGGGAGGAAACTGGAGAAAATCCACACAACTCCCTGATGTGAGTCCTGCTTGTGTTACACTCTGCACTCTGCACTCTCTCACCATTAGACATCACTGTCTTTCACACTTTAGGCCTTTAATCAAATAATGCACGTGAAAGGTGTGGGTTATAGAACTAAATCCACAGAGAGTGATCATGTAACGACAAAGCTTTTTGGCCAATTTTAGCTAATTGTCTTGGTTTTATGGCCCGCAAAATTATTCCCACTGTTTTGGTCAATGTGTTTCCAGTGACAGCAGGCGGCTATTTTCAACAAGCAGCCTCTAAATGCTTTGAACGCTGCCTGCCAAAGAGCACACAGCACACATGACCGACAACAAATGAATGAAGAAAGTGCATTTAGCAGGGAAAATTGTGTTTTTTTTTCCTCCTCTCAAATGTTAAATGAGACCAAAACAGAACTAACAAGAGAATGGATATTGGATTAACATTTTTAGTGGCCAGAAAAACCCTCAAATGAAGACTAATGTTGATAGTGGATTCCAATTTGTGAGTGCGTCCATAAACATTTCAACAAGGTTTGATCAACAATCAGCAGTGCAGCTAAAGGTGTGATATAAAGCAACAGAAGGATGTTTCTAGTTTTCTAAAGAAAAATGTATTGTCTAGTTCAGGGGTGTCAAACATACGACCTGCGGGCCACAGCCGCCCCACCGGAGGGTCCGATCCGTTTGTGATTCTAATCATAATGTGATATACTGTATTTTTAAGCTCCAGAAACCTGTGGCTAAATGACTTGTGCCGTTGTAGGTCCACTGTGATCTGTGAGTTAATATTGTTGAAATTGCACTTATTTTTCTTTATATGTTTTGTAAAGTGATGCTGCATTAAATGTAAAACAAAGGGGAAACCTTTGGAGATCTTGTTGTTTATAGGTTATTATGCTATTATTTTACTTGCTTACTTTGCTTTATTTGACATTAGTGGCGGCCATGTTGGGAGACGGCAACGTTGTTTCAGTCATTTCCTCATTTTGGCCACATTTTGGTTGAGAAACTCCATGGATCCAGTTGTGAGTTTGCTTCTATTTGCACATATGATAAGAGCGACAGGTATGATGATACCCTGAAAAGTCACTCACTCATCTTCTCCACAAATATCTATTTGATCCCGCCGCGTTCATTGTATAAGCCGTGTCAGCGTCACTGTCACATGAGTCATTTTGTTTGTCTTTGCATTTCACAGACGTCGGAATTCATTTTCGTCCCGCTGTAGTGAAAATTTAGAAACGGTTGACATCAAACGGTCCACGAGCTTGGCCTCGATCAGTCACGACAGGCCAAATTAACACCCAGCGCTCGGCTGACGCTTCTCGAGAGAGGTGTTAACAGGCAGGTTGTGTGGCGATGCCCCGCCGAAAGACAAAAGGGCTGCTCTTTGTGAACAACAAACACTGTGAACAAAAAGATAATCCTGAAGAAGAAGAAGAATAAGAAAAAGTGACACGAAAGGGAGTAGAATGATTTATTATACATGTAATGTTTTAGAGATTCAGGCTGTTGCCACTGATGTGCATTTAAAACGTACCATGCTCCCCAAAGCAAGTATCAGTTCAGCACGTACCAGAATAAATTTGAATAAAAATACAAATTGGAAGTTGCTTGCCCTAGACTTCCTGGATTTTTATCTAATATGTTGGGTGTGCATCTTTTGTTTCAAAAACAGAGATGGCGGTTCTGTGCTTGTGTGTAGTGTATTAACCCAGCGACTCTGAAGCGCCCGTGGCACCGTATTCATCTCTGTCAGCTGGGCTCACTTTGTTTAGCATTTGTGACATTTCAGATTTAACTTGTATCGAGAGCACTGAGCAAATGCAGTACGCTCGACTAGCTGAGACATTTCGACGTAAAAAAAAAAAAAGAAGCTGTTTTTTTTTTAAAAATGTTCCAGAGAAAGGACCTGCCAGGTCACAATAATAGACCTCTCTGTGAATGCGACAGATTTACAAAGCTGTTGAGAGATCATTAGTCTCTTTTCAGAGCGGATTCAGTCGAGTTTCATGTGCGCTCGCTGTTGATGAGACGCTGCTTTCAATTCAAGTAAAAAAATTTGCATCCGGTTGATAGATAAACTGACAACCAGATGCTTCAGATTAAATAAATGACAGTTTTCAAAGACGCTGTTAAAAGAAAAAAAAAAGCGTCATCATCGATAATGTGGAGTCTTTCACCGCTGAGTGATGTATTGACAGAGCAGAGCATTTTATCACACACACACGTCACAAAAGCTAAAGTGTCTCTGATGCATGTCACCCAACGAGTTGCCCTATTTGGCTGCGCCGTCTGGAATGGAGAGGGTTTTTTTTGTTTTTCCTCTCGCGGGGCCTAATGATGCCTGATGGCTTATTCAGCCTACCAGCCGCAGCACTAAAAGCTGATCATTATAGGGCCCTCTGCTCTTTCAGTGCTGAAGCCGTGGCTCCGAAAATGAGCTGTCACCGGCAAGAGGAAGGGATGCAACAAGCTGGTCAGAATAGAAAAACCCCCCTGTTCATTCTGGTCCTGACAGATCTGTGCAGTGAAAGGAAGACAAAGGGTTTAGGTAAGGGGGACTTTTAAAGTTTTCAAACTACATAAAGCAATTTCATTTAGTTGTAAGAGCCAAAATAGTGCTTTTGTTTATGTTTTGTTCTGAATGAATAAGGAGTAATCTTTAGCAGGTGTTTAGGTGGAACTAAGAGGATATGCTCTAGACTCTCATATTTTCACATAATGTTATGTTTCAGAAGTCTTAGGACTAAGGGTTAAACATATTGGGACTGCAGAGCCTACTCAGCCTCTATGTGACCTTTTGTTTAAGGATCAAGGTCAGAACAATAGCCCATGTGCCCTGACGATGATGATGATGACGACAACTCCCTCAACTTTGTATTTGGTTTGTTCTTTTTTTGCCAGTGTGAATAAATGAGCACATGAGATAAAGCCCAAACTAAAATGTTATGACAAGTTTACTCCCAATTATTTTGTGTTAACAACCCAGCAGCTGTGCTGAGGTCTGTGAGGCAGTGATGATGCTAAATGCTAATGTCAGCTTGCTAAAAGAACAGGTTTATAAAAGAAAAAGAAAAATATTTGGTAAGGGGGTCTATGTGTCATAATCTGCATCATTCTGTCCAGTTTGAGCCACTTCCCTGCTGTGGGAGTGTCGGCCACACCCACCTCACCTGTTGATTGTGCTCACCTGGCCCTTGTTCCGACTTGCTATAAAGGCAAGAGTGCTAACCGCTACACCAACCGTGTGGCCCTCATGTTTAGTTCCTGTCAATTGTTATTTGTCCCACTTGATATTCTGTTTGAAATAGCTTTGTTTTATTGTTGTAAATGATTCATTTTATTGAATAAAATGCATTATATAATTATAAAAACGACATTTTCATTCTCAAATACAACCCCCTCTGTAAATTTTCAGGAACAGGCCTGGACTTTAGAGTTCTTCTGCACTATTTGAGTTAAAGCTCCAGTTTCTAACTTCTGTTATAAATCACTGTAAGCGTCGCCGTCCAACCACCCGACTCTCTCTCAACGTGTAGTGCAAAGAAATGAATCAAAGATACAAATGTATTACAATCTAAAGCTAAAAAAAAAACAAAATAAAAACTACCAGAAGTAAAAATGAACATTAACTGAACTTCTGCAGTGAGTGTGTAACAGCTCATTAGTTTATAAACTAAATAGTAAGGGCATTGGTGATTGGTCGATTATTTATTTGTTGTAACAATGCTTCTTTACAGTACATCTAATGTTGGAAAGTCTGTTTATTGCCCCATGGGCACAACGCACATACTCAAATGCATTTTCCTTCCAACAAAGCAGTTACTTTCTGTGCCTTTGGGATATTCATACTCATTATGCTATGAGATATCTGTATCATATTTTACCATTTTTCCTTTCACCCCAACTGGCCGAGGCAGGTGGCTTGATTCTTTGCCACAGATTTGTCTCCACTGATGCCAGTTGCTCGTTGTGTGAACTGTTGGGTTTTCTCTTCTCTCTCGATCATATTGTAAAAGTATCAGCCTAAAGTTTCTTGAGATAATGTGTTTTGTGACTTGGTGCGGTACAAAAACAAACTGTCTTGGACTTTTGTTGATATTTAAAAGTTACACACTTCTTAGTTATAATTTAGACTTTGTCCACAGGACACTCTCTGTGATTTTTTTGTTGCCTGTGTCTTGCTGTTTTTACCCAGCAGAAGACGGATATTAGGCTTTATATCTTAAAAATCCAATGCTGTTAATCTTCACTTTTAAAGCTCATTTCTGCCCTGAGGGCTGTAACCATTTTCAAAGCAAAGTGATCTAAAATTGCTCAGCGGGTGATATTCATATTTAGAAAGGGACAATTTTACACTCACCAGACCCATAAAAACAGTGGAACTGGTGTTTATCCTTGGCTGGACTGAATTACACAGCAACATCCGTGGGCGATACAGTTTAGTGAGGTTCAGCAGCAAAGCAGAGGATTAATATATAAGAGGAGGTGCAGAGGCAGACGTGTGGCTGTACATCAACGCAAAGCATGTAGAGATTAATTGTTTTTTTTTGCATCGTTGACCAAATGAACAACTCTCTGCACTGACAACTAATTCATCAATTCAGTTTCAACTTTCTCTGAGACAACATCTTGTCCAAGTAAATTATTGGCGCCTGTATTCTGTTGTGTAAGCCCCCAAGACCAATTTCCACTGGAGTCTCAGTGAAAACCTATCAACATTATTTCGATCATAAAAAAGAATGTACACAGCAGCCGCGATCCCATGAAGAGGGACGCTGATTTGATGTGAAACTGACTTCTTAAAAAAAAAAAAAAACAAGAGGAAAATGAAAATCATATGCACTCTATGTACAATTTTCAATAAACGCCGCTGCATTATAGACGCCGAATTTCCATGAGAGTAAACGCAATCCATCATGTTAAAGCTGAGTTACAGTCACAGCTCATTAGTTTGGCTTTTACACTGGACGTCTGCCTCATGTCGAGGAGCCACTCATGTTGATAGTGTCATTAGAAGAACGGGACGGCGGGGAGGCAGGAAGGCATCGAAACAAGATTATATCGACCGCTTAGTTTAAGCACTGCCGTGTCCTGTATGAGGTGCACAATATAGGTCTCTAATCATCCTGTGATTAGCTACGAGAGCTGTCATTGTTCGGCTCAGCCTTTCACCTGTAATAGACTTGTTGCCACAGCGCTAGATGAGGATCTTAAGTAATGGTATTTTCTCCCAGCTACTTTTGACTATTTTCAGCACAATTGGGCTCTTGTGAGATGGCAGTACACCTGATTGCAGTTCCTCTAACAACACAAAATCTCTTTATGTCAAATGAGTTGCTTGAAATACAAACACACACACACACACACAGACAAGGCTGTGTGAGCTACTGATATCCTGAATGTCAACACACCATTATGGGTGGCGGTGATGATTTTTGTTCATTAATAGCATGTGAAGTCCTTGCTGCTGCAGACCAGAGTCGTGCCATTATTCATATTGGAAATCCATGTTTAATGTCCAGGCTGACCATCATTTTTCTCAGGCCTAACAGACCCAAAAATGTTTAATCAATGACACAAGAAATACTCCCTCATTAATACCATTACTGGAGTCATTGAGGCACGGCCTGTCGGCATTGTTATATATCAGTGACACAAGTGTGTTCATGGTGTAGGATCGTCGTGGCTCGAAGGCCCGTGGGTTTGTGGTGGTCAGAAGTCACACGTGATTGAGTGACATGGAGGATGAGCTGCAACAGGTTTGCTCTGTGGCAGCTTTAATGTTTGGGGATTTTTTGGAAAACGGCCCCTAAAAATGATTGGTCCTTCGGAGTGTGCAGACCTCTACTCCGCACTTTCTTTGACTTTGTGGTGGCCTCTGCCATCCACTATGCTGTGGTTTGTTGGGGAGCGGGCAGCACGGACCGGGACAGGAAGAAACTGAACAGGCTGGTCAGGAGGGCCGGCTCTGTCCTGGGCTGCTCGCTGGAATCGGTGGAGGAGGTGGGACAGAGGAGGACGTTATCCAGACTGTCCTCCATCATGGAGAACACACTCCACCCACTGCACCTGACTGTGGAGGGGCTTGGCAGCTCCTTCAGCGGCAGGCTCCGGCACCCTCAGTGTAGGACAGAGCGCTACCGAAAGTCCTTCATCCCCACTGCTGTTCGGATATTTAACTCCTCTTAAATGTCCACTCACTTTCCCTGATAATACTCTATATTAGAGTGTAATTTCAATTTTATCTTTTTACTTTTTATCTTTTGGTAATTTTGTCCTACTATTGTATTGTATTGTATTTTTATTTTATCTTATTTTTATTTTTATTCTTATTTTTTTCTTTTATTCGATTCTCACCTTAACTGAGCTGTTGTGAATGTGTGTTTCCCCCCTGGGGGAGGAATAAAGTCATTCAAAATTTATTTAAATTATCAGACCAGATTAGGGAGCAATTGTGTGTGTATACAGCGGAAGCACATAGACAACACATTTGTCCTGTGGAACTGCTATTGCTATTGCACAGAGAGTTGTGTGGAGGTGATAGGCTTAATCAGCATTGGTTTGAATGGAACAGACGCTAGTTTATCTTCTAAAGTTACACACTACAGCACACCACTGCTCTTAGGCCACATACTACGGGCCACCTGCAGATCTCTTTTGAGGTCTGTGTCTCTGAGATCACGGGTCTTCTCTGGCACACTAACCAACAACCTGTTTGGCCGCTGTTTCCCAATCTTGGTCCTCAGCGACCCCCGTCCTGCACATTTAAGATGTTGCAGGGCAGGGGTCGCTGAGGACCGGGCCTGAGCCTGGTGATCATGAAGCTTTGGCTTAACACCATGTCATTTGAATAAGTAATCCTGCTGTGCCTGTTGCATGAGTGTGAATTCTGCTGACTGCACCACAAACTGCCAAGAGGAAATCCAGATGAGTGTGATTTTGTAAAAGTCATGTCAGTTGAGAGAGTGTTTTTCAAGTTAAAATGTCTCTTTTGACCTTTAATAGAAATTCAACATTGTGCAATGTAGTTCCAAGTAAGCTCTCTGAAGCATCAGTAAGGAAAGCACACGGCGACGTTGAGCACCATAATGAAGGAAAGGATTCGAGGACGAGAGCAGCACCTGTGTGCCATTTCTCATCATCGCAACCTCCCGCCATCACCGACTGCTTTATTGCCTTATGGCTGTCCACTGAATTGCTAAAGCTGGGACCGGGTTTGAGTTAGCAAGGAAATGACTGTATTTGTTAACTGTAAAAAGGAGCCAAATCAGACTAAATTGAAAGAGTAATGGGCCTGACGTCACAAATGAAATTCCACACAAAGACACTCAACATCAATTCATCAGGAGCCATTCTTGCTCATTAGCGCTTGGGGAAAGTTGCAAGCCAGGCTGAACAACGACTTATACGTTGAACATCTGGCTTAAGCATTTGAGACACCTTGTAGTAAATGTGCATGCATTCATTTTCTGCTGCTTTATCCTCCACATGAGGGGTGCGGGGCCGCTGGAGACGATCACAGGTGACGTTCATTGAAAGGCGGGGGAGGACACCATGGACAGTTCGCTGTCCATTACTGTCTCACGATCACTGAAGTCTGCAGAAAAACCTAGATTGAGATTAAAACACCGTGTGGAGACAGAGCCTTTGCCCCCCCCCAATATTAAACTTGCTCCCACACTGCCCGTTTATAAATCTTGACTAAAAACCCACTTCTTCTCCTTGGCGTTCCCTGGCCATGTACAAAAGTTGGCAGTTTTAGTGTTTCACATTTTCATTGATCTTTTACTGTGTGTTGTATATATTTTGTATTCAGTTGTTTTGTTTTTACCGCCGTCCGTTTTATGTAGTTTTGCGATGTACAGCACTTTGGTCAACTCTGTTGTTTTAAAATGTGCTATAGAAATACGTTTGGATTGGATTGGGACAATTCACTCTCACATTCACACCTATGGTCAATTTAGAGTGACATCTGCATGTTTTTGGACTACAGGAAAAATCAGAGTCCCCTGTAGAAAACCAATACTCTGCCCTATACTACTGCATATTTTTGAAGATAATTGCCAAACTGCATTGTGGGTCCGCTGCTTCGTGTGTCAGAGAATCTTTCAAATCATGTTTATAATGCATTCACCTCGGCCCGAGTTCTCGGACACAGTTGTTCTCCCTGTTGCTGAAAAAGTGCACTAGGGTTTGCCTGAGCAGTATCCTCCTGTCGCCAATTTACCTAGTTTCTCTCATACAAACCTTCGTTCATGGACTAATCTGTAATTTTGCTGTCATGGTTTTGCTTGATGATCATAAAAAAGGAACAGAGTGCATTCCGTATCTGTACAACACGCAATATTTTATCTTTTAAATACAGATCAAATCCTTATTTTGACGGAACAGTTGGCAATCCCGAAGTGCACCCATAGCAACGGCAGACACAGACCAAGCATCAGGCCTGTGTCCCATGAAAACTGTTAGTTTTAAAGCCTCTTTCTGTCAAAACTGTGCAGCATCAGAAACCACAGTCACACATCGAAGTGAGAAACAGTCCAAGTTAATTTGCATATATTAATCTGTTGTTCTAATGAACACAGCGGTCTGCGGTACATTTCTGTTTACATACGGTTAAACTATTTCTATTTAAATAAGAACAACATATGTAGCTTGTTTGGTATATGACACTAAAGAGTCAATGCACTGATTTAAATGATGTAAAGAATGCCCCGCCACTAAAAGTTCTAAGCAAATTTCTTTGAATACATTCATTTAGTCCTGTTCCCTGGGCTCACAAACAGTTGAAATTGACGCTGGAGTCAAGGCAGTTGTTTTGTGTTTTAAAAGAGAGTAAATGCATTAAAGGTTGTTTATTTTACTGACCTGACCTCAGACGCAGACAAAATGACAAAAAGAAACATCTGAAAGAGACACACGCCGCTCTGTTATTTGCTGCAGGTACACTGCGCTGTGGAAGCTTAAACGCTATAGTTCTTGCATAACTATACGGTGGAGGAGCAAATTACAGTGGATTAACTCCACATTGTTTCACTGCGTTCAGCTCAAGTGACACATCGCCACTTATTCAAGTCCTTAATTACAGTTTACTGCATGTGGGTGGTTGAGACTGCTGTGATTGCACAGCCAGTGGAAAAGAAAAATAGAGTGAGAGTGAGGATGAAGATTGCAGAAGGTTGTCATAGTGAGGGCACATATACATATACTAGCACAAGATGTTCAAAGGAATATTAACTCGAGGCACAGTTGTTGTCATATGACCAGCAGAGACATTGAAGAATATGAACTTTGTGAATCCTGATGTGTACTGTAGCCGACCCTGAGTCTTCATCACTGCGCTGTGTTGACTTTGCAGATATCAGTCTCAGCAGCTTGTTTTTTATTTAATGACTGGCTGACCTCGTAAAAGGAAGCACTTCATTACGGCATGGTACAGCGAGCAGGTGAGACAATGCTGTGAGGACAAGTGTCCGCATTGCGCACATGGACATTGGAATCAAAATCACGTGCTTGTGTGTCCCTGCACATTTTTGAGTGCATGCTCTGCTCCGTGTGTGTGTGTGTGACCAAATTATTTGTGGTGCGTGCACAAAGACAGGCACGTGTCAGTGGCTTGCGAATGTGTTTTGTTTGACGCGCATGTACAACATACCAATATTCAAAGGTACCCTGCAGCCTTTAGTGGATGGAAGGTGTTTGGAGGATTGGATGCTGTGTTTCATGGTTTAAGTCACCAGGAAGGCCTTCAGGTGTCAACATGAGTTCCCCTTTCATTTTACTGACAAACAAATGTGAAAAGAAAAAATTATATTTGAAATAAAGATGTTGTCAGGTGATTATTTCTGGAATCATAGCAACTTTGTTTAAACCACTTTATTTCATACACATAAGAAAACACAACAACAAAGAATATTAATAATAAACAACATTTGAAAACACAGTCAATATAAACTATCTCTACTATGTATGTATATGTAAAGGAAGAAGCATATGCTTTTTAGCTTAATTTTGCCACATAAATCTCCTGTAACAAAGTGTATTATCCAAATGTATATCTTATTGCATCATTTAGTATACACATACTCTATATACATGCATCCACAATTACATATTCTTATTATGACACATACTGTTCATATATACAATCTATCTATTGAAACGGACAATACAAACAATTTTTCTTATTGCCATCATCATCAATCTGAGACCCAAACAGTAACTTATTAAGCATGATTTAATCATAATGTCATCGGGTATCTTTTTTCATCATTTTCTCATCCTTAATGTGCGTTTGTGAAAGGTTTGACCTTAGGTTAAGTTATGAAGCTGAGCAGCAAAAGGTGCCGGTGTCCACAGCCACAGAAAACTTGGGTTGACGTTCAGGTTAAAACAATCTTTTGTGTGCTGTCAATAACACAAACAAGCAGTACATTATAGAGACAAATAATATGCTGAATGGGGGAGTTTAAAGAAGATCTCTCCATATCTAAGAGAAAAACATTTGGTCAGCAGGGCAATGTGCACGCACGTTATCTGTTTATACTCTTATTAGAGACTTTGATTGTAACCCTTGATGCAAAAGGTCAGGATTGACTTTTTTTTCACCGTGGGTTTTGTGAAAATAAAAGCCTGGGAGCTGTCAATTCTTCACACTGGAGCAGTTTGACAAATAGGAGGAGAATATCGACAACTCAACATCCCACAGGCTCACAGGTGAAAACGAAAAGGGTCCGGCATCGTTTAAAAAAGAAAAAAAGAAAAAAGAGCACCCTCGGAAAGGTTATTTGCGAAAGGGAAATGAACGTTGATGTTTATGTGGATAATTATTGTAATTCACTTCAGTGCTGGCCATTAGCGCCCATGGCATTAGGCAAATTGGAGGCTGGTTATCATATGCTCACTTATTGTGAAACAGTCGCTGGTTGAAAGGCCCCATCACTTTGAAAATAACAGCAATATATGTTCCGTCAAAACACAAAGCATGAACTCTCAGTGCGCTTGTTATAAAGGCATTTAGAATGAGGTCTGACCTCACGGCAATTGGCCCATTGAAGAGGCTAATGTTAAAAGCTTTAAATGAATACGTTGAGAGAGAGAGAGGGAGAGAAAAAAATGGGACGCAATCTGGTTTCATTCTCTAGGAAACTGGTGCAGCTAAAGCACTGACTGTCTTCACGTCAATGCAGGGTCCAAACCAAAGAGCTGGGCTGATGAATGTTGTGCGTATAGTGCGTTTATCTTGTGTGGGTTTTATTTAACAACCTCACTGGAGCAATGATGAGAGCAGCGTCTGAAATAATTAGTGTCTGGTCTGATCAGCATCACTGTCTACAAGTTAAATCGGGCACTGGAGTGTGATGAATGTTAGGGGTTATTTTTTTATTTTTTTATTATTTTTACAGATCCTTTCATGAGGTTTTAAGAGCAAAATCAATACAATTACGTGAGAAGCAAAAAAATACGTAGTGCGTGGTGTAATGTCGTCCACAGTTGTAAATTATTCCCCTTGTAAAAATGTAGTTGAGGTGCTTAAACGATAAGAAAGAAAAGTTAAAGAATAAGAATGAATATGAATGATCCTGGCATTCAATGGTGTGATAGATTTGGGAGACTGAGGGAGGTGGACAGTGATGACAAACTGACCATGTGCCTGTCTCACTCTGTTTACCTAAATGTCAGGCAGCCAGGACAGCAGGGTTCATTTACCCTCAGATCAGAGTGAGAGTGAACTGTTCCAAAATATCTGACGACGGTGCGGCCGACATGAGCAGGTGAGCGTCAGTTACCATTTATTTCTGCCCAAATAATGCTTCAAACTGCTGCCATCACACTTAATGTTGCCCAGTGGTTGTTGTGTCTTTGTCCTGTTTTCCCTCCTCCATGTCTCACTGAGTGTGGAAATGAGAGGGCTGTATGGCAGTTTCACCTCCCCCGACTTCCCGCAGCCATATCCTGACAACCAGCAGCGAGTGTGGAACATCTCTGTCCCAGACGGCCACAGGGTCAGAGTCTACTTCACCCACTTCAGCCTGGAACCCTCCAACCTGTGTGAACATGACTACATCCAGGTCCGTGCTGGAGAAACACCGTCCCCTTATCTGCATTAGACTTTAGAGATTATTAAAAAGCCCTTGACCTTGTCATGGCAGGTTCTGGCAGATGGAAATGAAACCTTGCGGTTCTGTGGTGAGGAAGAGAAGAAGTTTGAAAGCACCCCGGGGAACACTGTCATCCTGTCAGCCGGGAACATCATGTCAGTGGTCTTCAGGAGTGACTACTCTAATGAGGGCCGATTCACCGGCTTTCGAGCATTTTACACCTCAGAAGGTGATGCACAATAGTGACATTTTGTTTCCGGAGGGCAGATTGTTTTTGTTGGCTGCAATTATACCAATAGTAAATGAGTTTCCAGATTTAATTGGATGATAGATCACACATCAGATGCAGCTACAGCACCGTTATCAAACATGTCCTTTAGTGGTTAGTTTCCTCTGTTTGATCCCAGTTTAAACAAAAAGCTTTTTATGCACTGTAGTTTTTCTTATCTTAAAGGTAAGGTGGGAGATCATTTTCTCAAGATTTTTTTCTCTATTGCTTAAAATCCTTTTCACAACCCGATTGTAACCAACCAATTAATTAATGAATGAATGCACAAAAATGGAAAATATCAGACAGCTGTGGAACAGACAGGCCTGTAAAAACACCATCCAATCATATTGAATGGCCCGAACAACTTAATTGGATCGTGATGCATCAGTCAAACTGCCATCTGCCCCTCTCTCCCCCATGTGCGTCCACCTCTTCGTGCACTAATCGCGCATGAGCAAAAGACAGCGCCAGAGCTTGTGCTAGCTTGCTAAATCCAACGAGACCGTTGCAGCAACGTTATGGCGGAAAAGGTGCCAACAACAGGTGTTGGTTGCAAACGAAAGACCACTTTTGGGAAAGCTACTGCCAAGAAAATGGCTGATGCAGAACGATCCAAGACCAGAGAACAGTGGTGACAACTGAAAGCCCAGAGTATTTGTTGTTTTTCATCATCATGTTGTCAATTGAAATATCCACAAAACTTGGCGTCAAAAAAAACTGAAAACTGAAAATTACCGATGCTGCGCTCATCCTTGTTCGTCGCGCGTCCCTGTGCTCTGGAGGCGTAGCTCCGGAGGGAAGTCTGAAGAAATTCAAAATGTAGCCTGCTCTAACTGTTCTTCCAGAATCTCCAACCCTACCTTTAATTTAATTTAAGCTTCTTTCGTGTCGTTATTAAGAAGACTGACGTGTGTTACTCAGGTTCAGACAGCATTCACATGACAGATCATTTGCATCACAAGTATGTTACTACATATTTACTGTGAACCTCTCTGATGCTCACAGATATCGATGAATGTCTGACCAAGGTGGACGGGGAGAGAGTGTGTGATCATTTTTGCCACAATTATATTGGTGGGTATTACTGCACATGCAGGCAGGGATTCCTTCTCCATGCCAACAACAGATCGTGCACAGGTAAGAGCCACACAGACCAGAGTATAGTGAAGCTGTGTCATGTTTGACTGTCTTGTTTTTGACTTTCTATATATTTGTATACAAATTAAATAATGCATCTTTATTTATTAAATGCACATTTATCAAGATATTGCGAGAAGCACGGATGAAAACAAGATCACAATTTGGAGAGTTGTATCTATGCCATATGCAATATATTTTATGACACTTCTCACCGAGTGTTGTGTCCCCATATGGAATTATTTCTATCTTCTCCCGGCCTGTGCTAACTCATTTCAGACTGAAAAGGCCCACTGATGCATACAGTAGTTGATCTCTGCCAGCTGGTGCAAAGTAAGGTTAATTACTGTCGATTCCTAAGGGAAAAGCGACTTCAAAAATGATGTTAAAAATTATTACCGCGCGCCATGCTAATAGTGCACTGACACCAAGTGATTTATCACAATTACCAGTTGATGTGCCTTAAATTATTATTCTATGCCAGAGGAAAAAAGGGTAACAAAACAAATCACGCAATGAATAGGCAGAAAAAATGATTATCTGCCTAAAGATTGAACTAATTATATGAATTACAGTGACTCGGCCTCGTTGCAACACTCATTTGTTTTTGTCTGTAACAACATCTGCACATTCACCAAAGCAATAATGCAAGCCCTAATGAATCCCATCATTAATGACACCAGGAAATATTTCAACTGATGTGGAAAAAAAAAAAACTATGTAATGAAAAAACTTTTGTTCAACAGTTTTCAAAATAACATGTAAGAGTTGGAAATAGTTGACGTGAAGTGCAGATTTGTGTTGTTTTTGATGATATTATTATTTTGCCTCTGGTTTTGTGAACAGACACTATGCAACATTATTTATTTGTATGTTGCGCCCTTTAATTGAACAGCGGGCAATACTATCAGTCCTGACTGGGTGAGCATTTGCTCAGTGGCAGTGCATGGGCAGCATCTATCCCATCAAACTGTGAAACAACCAGGTTTCTGTGAGCAGCAGAATTCACCTCTGAGACGTTTTGCTGGCACTTGTTTGCGTCGTATTGAAACCTGTTTGCAGCCATCTTGTTTCACTGTAGCCAGGTTGCTTGTTGCCTCCGTCTGTCTTGACAGAAAACAAACCACTTTCTGCGTGCAGTGTGGGGATGTCGCCAGGCGACACAAGATCTAAATACAGCTCAACCGAGAACAGAACTGGTGTTCTATCAATCCATGCTACCTATCAAAATCTGCTACTCTGTGGTTCCCATCGCTCATTTCCACTTTGTGGTGTAGTAGGTGATTAATGAGTAATTTTGCCCTGCTAAACTAAGGTCTATATTTAGTGCATATTAGGTCTATAATTGGATTCTAAAAAAAAATGCATTTGTAGTATTGAGTTAATTCAATAAAAATGATTTAGTAGCACTTCACAGACACTTCAGCAGCGTGAACTAAAAGTCATATTAGTCATATTATGTTAGAGTGTATTATACCACTACCCACTCTATTATTACTGTAAGTGGAAGTGGAAACTATAAGGTAGCGAAATACGATAGACTCCGCTATTGATTTTCGCATCGGTAGCATTTTTTGCACCAAAATCTGTCAGAACACAGGCTCTAGGCATAGACCATGTACTAGGGGGCACCAGAGGACCACAAATCCCAATCTTGCCTTGTTGCCTTGTGTTTCAGCTCCACAGGGTTAGGGTTAACTTTCATATGTGTGGAGCTGAAAGGGTTCATCAAGATTGTGTGAACTCTTACCAATGGTTTGAAGGTAGTGAGCATTTGTTTATATTTAAAGGTTTGGCATTACCACTACTACTTTAAACACAGGAGAGAGGAATCAGTGTCTCAAACATGACAAAATGACAACAATTGAAAGAGCACAGTAATGAGTGTGTGAGTCCTCCTCACAGTGCCGTGCCACACCCAGGTGTTGACCTCAGCATCGGGGGTTCTGACCAGCCCCGGCTACCCGAACCCCTACCCTCCCATGACCCAGTGTGACCACACCATCCGCAGGCCAGAGGGCCACAGAATCATCCTGGACTTCATGGAACCCTTTGACGTTGAGGGGCACCCAGATGTCCCCTGTCCGTATGACATGTTGAAGGTTGGCCGTGTGATTCCGGAGCCACACACACACACACACACACACACACGAGATTATGAATAAGTAATGTATTCCTGCTCATGCTTGTGGAGGCAGTCTGTCACTGACTTGTCCTCCTTAGGTGATGTACTGGGTGGCCATGCGTTTTCCTGCATATTTAATTTGGCTGGACATAACTCACACTGGCATTTGATGAAACAACACACCTCTTTATTATTTTTTCTTCTTCCTCTTTTTCAAGATTTCAACCGCCGGACAAGAATATGGACCTTTCTGTGGGTCGACCGCACCAGCCGACATTGACACCGGGAGTTACCAAGTGCATGTTCATTTCAGGTCTGACACCAGTGGGAAAAACAAGGGGTGGAAGATTAGATACACCAGTGTTAAAGCTGAGTCGCTCCCTTTGTTGACCTGAACATTGTATGTTCTACACAACCAGAAAAATACAGTGACTTTTACAGTGGCGCACCTTCACACATTTTTTTATTGTGAAGCGTTAATATATACACTGTGAACACTTGCTGCAAACATACGCTCTCGATTTCAAGCTATTTCACTTGTATTTCATTGTTTTGAGACACTGTCACAACCAATTTACAATTTTTAAATCAGCTTTTTAACATGTTTGTATGGCTACATGTCTTCTGACTACAGTATACAACCTATATACACTATATGTGGCCATAGAACACAAACTACTACAAACAGACACATTTAAAAGCCCTGACAAAAATAGAGAATACATTCTGTTTTGAATATTTTGGAATCAGTCAATCTTACCAAAGAGGTTGTTAAACAGTCATACATTATGCAATCCCAGCTCTGTTCTCTATCAAAACTATCATTAAATTGTTCTTTAAGCCCATGAATTAACTGACTCTCATTTCCTCCATCTGCGCCTCACAAAAGAGCATGTCCACTGTCAGAGAGAATTACACATTTATTGATTTATTTTTACTCTCTCTGTTATTCCCCATGCGCCAAATTATTTTTTAAGGTAGGCCAACAGCACTTTTTTTTAAGGCAGACTTTGAATCAACTGTTCTACTTATCAAGACAAGGGACTTAATGATCCATACCGTTTACCACCTTGGCATTTTCAACCCAACAGAATCACAAGGTATTCTGTGGACATGCACTTTTGTAAGTCATCCAGCCACATGGGGTAAGGTTTTATTTCCAGGGTGAATTGTACAGGCAGTCCTCAGGGCAACGGGGATCTTACAGAGCCAAACCTGCAGTTCCAATCCTCACAATCCAAATCCAACAAGACGGTGTAGAACATAACGGCACAATCAACTGCTCCCACATCACACTCTGACTGTTCAGCCTAGTTGGAGCCAATTCCACAGGAATTACGCACACCATGAAACCCATTAACAAAACTGCTGGACAATATCAAGCAGCAACATGCAGCCAACAGGATTATATCCACAGCACATGTCCCCATACAGGTTTGCTCTGTAACGTGCATACTGGACGTCTGTGCAGCCTTGTAACTGGTAAATGTGTATAATATAGTACATACGTGATAATATATATATACAGTGCTGTTTTAGCAATGCTTTAATGACTATACAGTGCAATTATTTCTCTATCGCCCTAGTGGAACACATCCAGATAACACATTTTTCACAAAGAAAATTCAGCCTCGACAAAACATAAGGGTCAAGTATTTAGTGTGACCTCCTTACACTTGAACAATAGCACAACCGTGGCTCTCTTAAACCTGGAGTGGAACCTTAATTAATGTTAGAGGTAAAAACCTGTGCTTGTCCAACTGTTTAATGATAATTTAATGATGCGAAAAAGGTGTACGACACCAGTTTTATTCAAGACATGTTTGAGCATTATGCACATGTGTTGATATTCAGATCAAAATATTTGACAGCGCTAAAAACTACAAAGCTGATGGTGTCGAGAGACTTATGCACAGTGTGTGTATATTCTACACACTGCACTTCATTAAGATTTATGCCACAACTGCCCTAAATTATACAGCATTGGCAATTATCAAAAACACTTAATACACCAGTATGTAGAAGCTATATAACCAAATGTTTTTTTAATGTAAAAATTGTTATTGTTGTTATCCATGCATTTTCAGATTTATTGTTTTACAAAAAACTGAAATAATAAATAGTAAAGCACATTATTTCTTGATTAAGATAAATGTGTTAAGTGCTGTATATATAAGTATAATAGTTTTTATATTAATTCATGCCATACAAGTATGTACATTTCTTACAAACATTAATCACTGCTCTGAGCTATTTAATTGTTTTTTTAATTGAAACTGAATTATTGATGAATGCTGCCAACCCTGCATGCACATACTGTATGTTAAGGAATGTTATATTTTTTGTAAGTAATGTTTCTGAAGTGCCACTATGCTAACAGTTATGCTAACAGGCTGTTAGCATAACGGTTGTAATGGCGGACACTGTTTACATTCTGGGAATGAGGTCCCGCCCCCCTACGAGTGGGTCTAAAAAGTACGCAATTAGCGTTGCAGTTTCAAGCATCGGACCAAGTGTCACTGGTGGGCACATAACAAAAAAAATGAAAGAAGCTATTTCTCGACTTCAAAAATACTACCCCTATTCTAGTAATACAAAGCTAAATGCAAATTGGTGAAGTATTCCATTAAAATTTTATTTATCAAAAGAAAAGCTTCTAGCCCAAGCTTTGTTATGTTTCATTACACCATTACTCCTACCATTCAACATGTGAATAAAAGGTATGGTCATACACAGCTTCCTGCTGGAACAACTGTCACACATTTTTCATTTTTAAAAAATAATATGTTGAAGAGCTCACACATAACAGTTCTTATCAGCTTTAAGTGACAGTTTACTTTAGTGTATCAGGGATTTATTTATCCCTTTATTAACCCTCCACTATTCTCCGTATGCAGTTCTGAAAGTACAAGCTGGCACTGACATCTCAATCTCACCACAACAAAAAAAGACGACCCTTTCACAAATTGAAATACTCCATTATTTGTGTTCATTGTTCAGCAGGCAGATGATGAGATGCCGAGCATTAAAAAAGGGCCTATGTGACCTATGAGTCACATGGACCTGCACATGCACACACACAGCCACTAGATCGACACAAAACTTGCACAATAGAATAAAATTGATAGTCTAAAGATCGCACGTCCAGAAATACTGATTCCATGTCAGCTATAATGTGTCCCGTGAGACTTGCACGTACAATATGTGACACACATCTTGTCTTTGGAATGGAATGGTACATTAATCCGTGTTATCAATTTATGAGTTCTGCATACGGCTGCAAAGATTATTAGATTATGAATCGATTGCTCCGTTTAACAAAGAAATCATTCAAACTGAATCATTTTGGTTTTAGAAAATAATCGGCAGAGTAAATGATTAAATAATCATACCAATTCAGTATAATTAGAATTTATATATATCGCATAACAATAGTTACAATAGTTTTCCGGTTTTAACACAGGGCCATGCAACTTCACCTTGGTTCATGTACTCATTGTATTATGTTACTCTTTCTTCATCCCCAAGCATAGAATCTGCTAACAGTCACGGATCAGTTACATTCAGTGACATTTCAACACAAGTAGCATGTACATGAAGACTGTGGTAAAAGATAAAAAACAAAAATGCCACATTAGGCAAGTTTAAATACATTTTAGTGTTCTTCTACTCACCTTAAACATTGCTTGACACTGAGAGTTGACTATTTGGCTTTAAACCTGATTGGAATCAAATGTGGGACTACAGAATTTAGGAGAACAATCCAGTGCCCAGATTCTCTAAACATCCAAAAAGAAACACTTACAAAAGAATTTGTCTTGTTTCTCGCTATAGGCTGGAGATTGACAGGGTTTCTGGAACTAGCTTTCCATTAGTTACTTTCAACCTAAGGTTCTGAAAGATGAGCAGCAGAATGTAAACAATATTATTATTATTATTGTTGTTATTATTTATCCTCCACAATATTATATGTGGAATTAAAAAAGCATGAACCAATAGTGCCGACGTTTTGGGAAGACTAATAGCACTCAGTTTAAACAAAAGAGATGTGGAGCCATTTTCCAGGTTCACTCTGCCCGTCACTGTCAGACATGAGAGTGATGACATCCTACTAAAAGCAAAAAAATAAATATACTCTACTGTATATCTAACTTGCTTCATGCTTTCACATGATCATGTTTACATTTACGTTTATTTTCAAAGTCTGGCAGAAGATTAGGAGCCAATATAGAGTTGATGCCAGTGGTTAATGCCAATAAGTCTTTCAATAACTTTGATAACGATGACTTGTACGAATGACTCTGCTTCCTGGCAAAAGCGTTGGAGTGGCATGTTTTTTTGCAAAATGATATAAACATCAACATCATTAGCATTCATGGATTCCAGCAGTATGGATATTATCAGCAACACAGGGTGAAACCCATTCCACTGACCCTGAGGCAGGTAGTGTTCATTCTTATCAGTCTGTGCTCAGGTGAAACCTCAGCCTAGTTGTTGTCTTGAGTTGCTTCGCTCTCCTCGGCGCACGTCTCACCGGACTCTTGCGCGCTGCTCCTGACGGACTGTATGGCCTGAACCTGCTGCAGACGTTTGGTCAGCTCAGCTTCACAGGCCTGGAGCAGCTCGGACGTCCTTGTCCTGTTCCAGCCCAGCACCTGCTCCATAGTGTCAATCCCTTTGGTCACTACCATCTAAAGACACAAGAAAAAGCCTTTGTTTCAAACACATTCTAAAATTCTAAAATGATTTAACTTCTGTGGACACACTCGTACGTCCCTGGAATATCTTTTGTGAAGAGTATAATGGTAGATTTTTGTGAAAATTATGCCAGTAGGAGTTGATTTTAGGCTGTAGTCAGTTGTGTTTTGGCGCATTAGACTGAACCACATTTACACATCTAACTCCTCACACTGTTGTGCGAACAGAAACTTGTGGGAAAAAATGTTAAACTTAAATTTTAGCTAAGGTAAAGGCTAGGGCTGGGTAAAAACAAAACAAATTCAGGTTAACAGCTATTTTAATTTGGAAGATCCGATATCGATTCATATAATCCTCATTTAATATACATCACTTCCTGTTTATGGAGGGCAAATTGCACGAGACATGAACAGGCTTAGAGTTTTAATTATCATCTACTGCTGCACTGTAGAATTGAACTGTGTGGTCATATGAAAGAAAAGGTTTTTATGCACATTACTTTTAATGATGCATCAGGTTAGAGTTATGAAAATATATTTCATAACCAAGCACGATTGGTTTGGAAAACGACAAATCTCTAAATGAATCGATCACTAAATGAAAATGCAATTGATTTGGGACGTTGTGAATAGGGATCAAATTCATCCTGGAAATCAGCAGCGATACCCGGCCCAAGCAAAGGCCCTCTGTACAGAGACCTGTGTCGATAATAAAGTACAGAACAGAGGCGTGATTTCACATGCAGATATACATGACTGCAGCTTACTAGACTTGACAGGGTATGAATGATTATTATGAGCGTTGTGTCAGAAGGAATGGTGTAGAAATATAATGGTGGCCTATAATAATTGGCCTTACATTGTTTGGATATGTAAATGTCCCATGGTTTCTCAGGTCTGAGTAAATCCACTGTAAAACCTTTAAGACAGACCAAATCAGCTATGCAATCATATATTTGTCAAAACTATCACTGACAATGATCCTTTTATTTTGTCATAAATGTGTTTTTGTGATCATTGTAAAAGAGGAAGGAGTAAATAAGCTTTTACTACAGCTTATTGACTTCCAATTTACTACTGAGAGGTGAAAGGTATCACTCTATTTCATTTTATTTTTTGAAAGACGAACAAAAACAATTATCATATTTTGGGCTATTTTAATTTGCACAGGTTTTGAGGCAGACTGGATGAGTGGAGTACCTGCAGATCTTCAGTGGAGAGCCTGGTCTCTGGGCTTGTTTTGCCTTTCAGCACCATCAAGGTCCTAGACATGAATCCGGATGCAGACTCCACTTCCAGTCCATCTGGCATATCAACATCTTCAGCCCCTGATACGTTGAAACAGATTTTTTCCTCAGGTTCATTTGTTCTCTAAAAAGTATACTTATTCTGCAGTGACAACAGTTCCACCTAGTGACCAAAATGCAAAATCACACCTTGTCCCAGTCATTTTGTCACTGAATGCATAAACGCAAAACTATTTCTACCTCTGTAGTGCAATTACATGACTCTGCAGCTTCAAATGTGAAAGAGTGGACAGTGGAAAGAGGTGGCAACACCTGAACCAGGCAAAAAGGAAAAGAAGAGGAAAAGATAACATAAAAAAAGACAAGTTAAAGGTATACTTAATTAGCTACATTGAGCTAAAAGATTTCACAAACCCAGTTTTTGTTTTGGATTAGTTATTTTATCTTATTCTAATAATTATTATTATTATCATTATACTTGTTACAATATATGAACATGAATATAATATTAATACATAACATAAACAGTGTTCCGAGTCATTATAATGATAATAATAAACATTGATATTTATAAAATACTGTTTTCAGATTCAGAAGATGGCTCATTACTTTCCTGAAGGCTGTACAGTCATTGGATTACATTGATTATTTTGTTGGATGCTGTGCTCATATTTACTGATCAGAGTTTTGGGGGGGTGGGGAAAGAGATATGAGCACCTTTGGCATTTTAAGTCTCAAATATTTATTCATTTACTGCAGAATTTTTGTTTATACAAAATTCATTTTATACTGTGATACTTACAAACTAATTAATTTGAGAAAAATTAAAGAGACTATCACATAAATAGACCACGAGATCAAAGCTAAGAGCCCGACATCACAACCATTATTACACACTGTTACACACTGTTTGTTATCAACAGGCCATTAGATAGAGCTGCGTCAGACTTTGGATTTAACAGATTCAGAACATTCAAAATATTACGTGATAGAACAGAAGACACAATAACCCAAAACTGAATATATCACCGCTGCAGTTCCTCCTGGAGAACTGTATTGATTACGACATTAATCATCAACTGTTTTGTAATCAAAACAAGCTTCTTAAACGTGTCTATTTTCTTTGTTCAACAGCAAATAAATCATAAAAAACTGAATAACGTTGGTTTGTGGGCAAAACGAGACATTTGAGAACATCATAATTTTGAAGTTAGGGAAAAAACAATCAACATTTTTCAACATTTTCTGACACGAACCAAACAACTTATCGATGAATCGAGAAAATAATTGGCAGACAAATTGATTAGGAAAATAAATGTTAGCTGCAGCCCTACATACAGCCATACCTCCTAGACTGGACTTCCCCTGCTCTTCCTGCTGCATGTCCTCTTTCTCCACAGCTTTGAGGTAGAGCTGGAGCAACTCTTTGGACTGCCGCTCTTCCTCTTTTCGGTCCAAAAACCTCTGCAGTGACTCCTGAAGGCTCTCGGTGGTCTTTTCTTGGAAACGCAAAGCAGAGGCCAGCTCAGGGCATGGGGCATCTACCAAGGTCTGGGAGATCAGGCAGCACAAATTATATTCAAAAGCAAAAATAACATAAGATTCATTCATTGAATTATATTCTACCACTTTATCCTCCACATGAGGGTCACAGGGGGGGTGTGAAAGGCAGGGTAAACCCTGGACAGGTCGTCAGTCCATCACAGGGCCACATACAAAGACAAAAATCCATCCACTCTCACACCTACAGTCAATTTAGAGTTTCAAATTTGCCTATTTGCCCAAATCTACATGTTTTTGGACCTTTCAACAATGTATATGTGTGGTAGGGCTACACAGTTAATGGAAAAGTATACGACAAAGTGCAGTATGAAAATCAAAAGACACTTTTTTGTAATTACTGAATTAAGATGAAATTTGTGTCAAATGGCGTTATGACGAAATTCTGCAGTCCTGCAGGAATTCACAGGCCCAAAAATGTTGCCTTTCAGATGGAAAAAAAAATAATTCAACTAAGAAGCAAACATGAACACTGATGTACCAATTGTGAATCATGAAGTCATGTTTATTGCCAAGTTAATGAAGATCATTTTGACTGATATTGAAAAGCCACGCGTCGAAGTAGTGGCTCGCACAGTTGCCTTAAATTAAAAAGACCCCGGTTCATGTCCCAGTCCAGCGGCCCTGCAGCCCTCATATGAAGGTTAAAGTGGTAGAAAATGAATTGAACAGTCAATCAAAATTGACAATTTCATGCAGCTCTACTGCTTGGTGCTTGAAAGTCACATTAAAAAGTTTTAAAGCAACACATTGCTTGCTTATGTTTTCTTATCACTGCATGCTGGAATCCGCATGTTTGGGGAAGTAAAGAAAGTATTTAGGTACCTGTATGTCTGCTTCAGACATTAGGATGATGCTGGCCAGGTCCTGCTTCAGCTGATGAGCCAAGTCGCACCAGGGTGGGACATCAATGTTGGCATCAACGGTATCACTTTCCAGTATCACAGACTCTCTGGCCATCCAGGCCGTGCCACCATCCACTACAATGAAAAGATATTTAAGTGCCAAAAAATAAGGCTGAGGAATCCCTCCGGATTGTAACTATCTAGTTATACATCTCATAGAAACAAACGTGCTCACTTCTGCGAAGTGGAGACCACAAGTCTTTATCATGCAGGAGCATGAACTTGGTGTTCGGGGGTAAACACAAGAAATAGGCCTGATCCTCTACTATTGTCCCATCATTCTCCAGCACGACTGTGACTTGTTCTCTGGGGCTGAACCCAAGGAACTCAGACCCTGTAGGAAGAAAAAATAAATTACAAACGTACATATCTGTAAAGAAAGGCCAAACACTACTTCAAAGTTAATCCATCACAGCTCTTGCTATTCGTCTTTCAGTACAATGCTGTATGCTGTGTGGTCACTGACACTCTAACCTTAGGCTTGCGTTCTAAAAGATGTCTGTACTGTATATTTGCTTCTTATTATGATTGTGTGTAATTAGTGTACCTCGATAATTTACATATAAAATTAACTTAACTGTACAAGTGAGGTTGCTTCACCAGTGAATGCGCCAGAGCATAACGTATTTGGGTCCTGACAGTCCAAAAGTGGCATTAATATTGACTTCCATTTTTTTTCTTCTGTGGTGTGCAGTTCATGTTGGCAGCCGGTGCAGTGGGAGTTCAGCTATTTAAGGATTGTTGAGGTACTAGTAGTATAGGTTTTTTTCTGTTTGGGGAAAGAGGATTTTTTGTCTTTGTATTTTTTTTGCTAGTAGTAAAATGAACGAGACTATGGATCACTAGAAACTGTCTGTTCCTTGTGGTCTTAGTAGTAGTGTGGGTGTTTTTCTGTTTCTGTAGAAATACATTTTGTTTTTAAACTTTTTTTAGATGTTGGTAACCCTGATTTTAATCAAACTAGCTTGTAACATCATTTTGACCTGTGTCAAAATACCTCAATTTCTTTTAGAAAAAAACAACAACAATGACACAAACTCCTAGAAGAAAACCACTGATGTGACGTTAAATACAAACTATGTGCACTGTACACTTCTATTGTGCGGACGCCTGAGTGTGCAATGATCTGGGCAACGCCTGCTGCTGACTAGCATTCTCGGAATGAGCAGGACTTGAGGCAGGTCTTTCTGACATCTCGTCTTCATCTCCTGCATGTTTAGACACGATGTACACTGTGCAGCACATGAGCAGCAAAAATGCCAATGGTGATGGTTTCAGTGGCTGTTAAAAACGTCTTTATCTTTTGAAAAGATGCCGGTTTTAAGATTATTGTTCCAACAGTAAAACAAACTCACATTAGATGACCCTCTTTTACTAACGCTTGCCCAACAACACACACCAACGCTAACAAACACCACTGCTGAATACCAAACATATACGACTACACAAGACTGGATTTCAGTTTACTGTGGCTTGAGCTTCCTTCATTCTGAATTTTAAATGAAACAGCGGCATTTGAAGTTAACAACAACGCCTTTCTGGCAAAGTCTAACTTACCTTTTATCTTCAGATCATCCAGGGAGGGAACGACCAACCCGTATGATTTCTGTCGTGTGAAATTACACACTCTACACGGTCTCCTGTCTGTCATCCTAAGCTTTATGTGGAAAATGAACTTTCTGTTGTCTTTCTCTGGGCTTCACACACTAAACATCCACAGCAGTTGGCATAAAAAGGTTCGAACCAACGCGGAACAGCGCTGGTTCACTATGGCGCTATGAACTCTGGGATATGTAGTTTTATGCTATACTAAAATGGCAAACGGTACGTTCACATTAAGAGGCTAAAATGACTCATATCCGACTTTTTCCCCTGTTGATCTTGCTCAGATGTCTTTTGTTCAGGTCTGTGTGGACACAGGACACATAAATCCAATTCGAGGTGCAGGATTTCTCATTTTACTCCATATTTATGTGTATTTTCAAGTTCATTAATGTATCTAATATATTTCCTGGAATTGTCTGTTTTCTCTATTCAAAAATAATAATAGGTGCACTATACGGAAATGTCTTTTCACAAACTATATTATTTATTGGATGGAGATGGTTTTTCAGTTTTAAAAAGTGGGTCCACTTTTTGGAAGCACTGCTCTATAGGACGGCACTCATTCATTATTGGTCGATCATGACAACACTCAGCGCATGTGTAGGCAAAAATCCATATGGATTATGTGTCCACACAGACAAAAAGATAGATAAAATAAATAGATAAAAACAGATATGAGTGACTGCAGCTTGGAATATGGACAAAGCCGTCCTGGTTTGGATATAAACATATGACTTATTCGTGGACATGCAACAAGTGAAGAAAATGTGAATAATATTCACATTTTCATCAAACTGTACTGAAACATAACAGTTGTACTAATAGATGTCATTGCACCTAGACAGATTCACTATTTCTATTTTGATTATTTTTATGACTTCAGTTCAGGTGTGTTGTGTTTGTATTTTTTTTTTGCTACTTCTACAGTAAGCACAGGGGGCTCTGGGTTTAATCTGTTCACTGTGGTAAGTATTTTGTTGACTGAAGACTAGTTATTTAAGTAGTAAAATGAGTAAAGTAGTCCTAAACCAGATCTTGTGGCAACGTAACCGTCGTTCGTTCCCCCAAAGGAAAAGCAATCGAGCATGGATCGTTCGAGGAGCAGCCTCTGTCAAATAAACGAGGAGTAGGAAGATGGCATCCACCGAGCAACCGGATTCACCAACACAGGTCTCCTTTGACTCGTCTTAGACATTTGTCACTTGTGCACACCAGACAGCGGATTCTTACAAAGTGTTGATATTTGACGGCTCGTAAATGACTTCTTCTTTTGTCACGTATTTCAAAAACTACTCAATCTAGCGTTAGATAGCATGCGTGCTAGTAGCATGTTAGCTAGCTCTTTCAATGTTTGAGAAGTTCCACCTCATATCAGACATGTTTGTGTTGACACAAATTGTCAAGCTGACGTCCTTGTGCTTTAACATATGATGGCCAGCTGTTTAGTGCGACTATCTGCGTCCTTCCACCTGACCATGCAGCCTTGTTTTTATGTGCAGTTAATGTTTGTTGGTTGCTTGTGGAAAGGTCACAATTAGCCGGACAAACCTGGTGGTTTGAACTCACCACTTTCTCGTGTCCTTATACTATACAAACACACACTCAATCATTGAGAGCCGACATAAGGTCAAGATTCCCAAGTAGCAGCTTAGGACTTGCCGATACATTGACTGCATACATTTTCAGCACAGATGTTGGCGTGCATAGGCAGAATTTATGTTGACCAAACTCCAAGTAGTTAGCTGGTGCACAAGCAGCCAACGTCTATTCAAAATACCTGACTATATTATGCTCTTACTTTCACCCTAGATACCTTATACGGCTATAATGAGTCAGAAGAAAACTACTCAGGTGTTATGACAATAGCTGATGTCACTGGTTTCTTCCAGTTAATTCACAACTACATTTTAAGACACAACCAATATCAATATTTAATATGTCAAAAGATCTAGATAGATGGAAAATTAAAAGTGAGGGAGTTGCCACTAGTATATAATTTCCCACATTCTCACACACCTATACAGGGGCATCCTTTACTGCACAGTGTATTTTTCTATCATCATTTCCCCTTTGGGACACTGTCATGTAGGGACTGGGATTGGGACTTGATTGGAAGGGCACCCATAGGAAAAAAAGTTGCAAGAGTCTTACATGTCATTGTATCACTTTTCTCCACTAGAAATGCACTCCTTTAGAAACAATACATTTTTTAATGTATGTTTCTTTAGAGGCTAGATAGATTACGTGAGATTAAGTGAGCTCTTTACTCCTAATGCTCCAAACAGGCCTCTATGATCTGCCACTCATGGTCTTAAGTATTCCAGAGTCCAGGTTAAAGACTAAAGGTTATTGAGCCCTTACAGGACTGTCATTTGTGCCATCTTGTTTACCCCTCCTTTTACCGTTTAATTGTTTTGTGTTTTATTTTAAACTTGAAAGGCACATTGTGTTCATTTGCTTGAAAAGTTCTCCATGAATAAATATATTATTGTTGTTATTATTTGCCCAGTCACTGCTGTTGTAAAACTGACATCCCGTTTTCATCCAGTAGATGGTACTCTAATACAAGTCTTTGTTTACCTTCTCAGCCCGGCCTTCAACCCGGAGATAGTGGGGCAGCTCCCCCCAGAGAAACGCTGGTAAGAAATTGGTACTTAATACTAGTGTCTTTACTAAAGCAATATAGACCAGAATAGACTACAGACTATATTTTATTAGACATTTCAAAAGACTATACAGATTTTTTTATGTGAATGTTATTTGGATAAAAGACAGAGAACATCAAATGGTAGACACAAAAATCTCATGTGCAAAAGGCAATAGTATTTTCCATGTTAGATGATCATTTCCTAATGTTGATGTTAATCAATTCTTCAGAAAAACTTTTAAACACAACATTTTGGACACCAAAGTACCTGTTGTTACCTATCTATGTTTCTGTTTGTCACTTAAATGAGCTACCGTATTATTTGGAAAGAATGAAAGCCTAGATTTGGTGGTGTTGTCGATGACACATAGTGGAGGAACGCTGTGTTTGTTTTTTTATGATCTGGTGATTTAAGGACGTTTGTTTCCATCTTTTCATCAACAAACCACTTTTCCTTTTCTAATCAGATGATATTACACATTCCCCAGTGAGATCAAGTATTAAAGGCATCCAATTAGCAGCCAGTCATTTAGCACCACACTGATGTCTCCAAGCCCATAATGAGTGTACTTTGTGTTCCTTGTCTTTAGAAAATAAAAAGCTTGTAGAAAGTTCTATTTTAACGCCACAGTTGCTTTAATCATGCTTAACATAAAACTTTGACCATGTAAACATCAAATTTAGTTTTGTATCAACAGCACTATTGTTTGACAATTTGTAATAAAACGTGTTAAATAAGACATGCTTGTGTGAAACAAGTGATGACAACAGTTACTACTCGGACGGTCTTATTGCTAAGTGGGATGGAATGGATCACCGGTACATTCACTGTCCTTGTGTGGACACAGCATCCAGGTTAGAGGAGTGTATTGTATTGTTCAGCCTACATGTCTCAATGTCATTCACCACCATTCACTCTTCATCCTCCCCCATCATCCCTTCATGCCAAGGCTAATTTAACCCTCGGGTTATTGATTGTGGGAGCATTCTCCCAGGCTTTCTTTCAATTTACTTCAATTTCATCATCCCAGTGCGCTTCCAGACTGCCTCCTCAAAAAGGCCACCACCACCACACTCACTTCCAGCCCCTTTTCTTCTTTCTCTTTTTGATGAGCTGCTCTTTCCCAGTTAAGTGGATTATTACAGTAGGGATAATTCTTGTCACATGGCATTATTTGGATGAGGTGAATAATTGAAATTTGTGTCTGAAAGGATTTTATCTGGATGAGAGGAAAGGGAGTGCTGGCAGGGTTGGGAGGGCAGAGAGAGACGCAGAGAGAGAGAAGGAGAGCGCGAGCAAGAGTATACACATTTGTATAACATTTATGTGCACATGTGCATGTCAGACAAGCCAGTGTGTCAGGCTGGGGACACCAGTCATGTTAACAGGTTCTGACTCACCTCGCCCAGATCAGCAGGCCCTGGCACATTGTAATGGTGTGGGCTCTTCTCTTTGGCAAGAGGGCCCAGCTCAGCTGCTGGTGCCGTAGCCTCTGCCCCTGCCTAAACCAGAGGTGCAGGTCTGAACCTGCACTTACTGTTGAAAGATAAATGCATGGAAGAAAGTGTGAGTGTGTGTGTGTTCCATGGTTGACTTGTATACCAGTCACTGCCAGTTACTGTTGTTGCTTCTGGACTGTGCTCTTTGCCGGAGTACCTGGAGAAAAACCACACAGGGAGAACATGCAAACTCCATACAGAAAGGCCCTCGGTTGAACCATGTCACAAAACCGTGTCATTTTGCTATAAGGCAACAGTGCTCGGCACTACTCTGGCATGTAGCCCCTGCTGATTATTACTTTGATTCTTTTTTTCAATGAAATGTTTTGGAAAAATGATAATGAAATGTGGCTTTTACACATTTACTCAAACAGTGTACATAAAATAACCTTTATTTATTATATGGAGCAACCACCCCCAGAAAATACTAAAAAACTAAAAAGTTGTTAAAGAAAACACTCAAACTGATTATCAAAATAGTCGGTGATACATTTAGCAATGATTAATCGCTGAATCGTCCTGCCCATTTAAAATGGTTTATTAAAAATCAAATGGCGATGTGTATATATATATATATATATATGTATATATATGGATATATATACATATATGGATATATATACATATACATATATAAAAAGATGATTTGACAGCGCCACAATTAGATGTGTAGCTGATTTACGTGGAGTGTTGACCCCACACCAAGTACGATTCACGCTCTTTTTATGCATCTGTAAGCCCATACTTTATATGCATTGAAAAGTCACACGCTCAAGTGGGAGAAAAAGTGTATGGATTATGTGTGCATGTGTTCCATTTGTGTACCTCTGCATATACATGTGAGCATAATGTAAACTGAGTGTACGTATGTGTTTAGGTTTGGGGGATTTAAAGCCAGCAGAGGGAGGGCAGTAATGGGAGGGGGAAAAAGAATTGTATGAAGAACATCCCCGGTCTCACAGCAACTTCAAAAGCTCCCCTTCCCCAGGATATTAAGTGACTGTGATGAAAAATTTAGCAAGCATTAAATAAGCCGCTTTGAAGTGATCTGTTTTAGCTCTGCAGTCTCAGAATTTCCGTAGCCACTCTGCAGTAGCCATCATACCACAGAGGGAGAGAGAGAGCGGGAAAAGGGAAGAGTAGTGTGGGAGTTGTGGGAGACCTGGCTGGTTGGTAGAGGACATGCCAGCAGTAATCTGTCCAGCCAAAGACATGAAGGCACTACTGCTGCTACTGTCCCCTTTGGTCTCTCTCTTGCTCTTTTCTCCTCCCGTCACCTCTCCCTCCCTCATGGCTCTTCTGCTGAGCCCTGTGAGTTGCAGTCAAACAGATGTTGTTCATATGGTAGCTCTAAAAAGGGATTTTTTTTTTTCTTTACTAAGTGGGTGTAACACAAATGTAACACAGTGGTGATACCAGGAAGTCAGAGTTCACTCTTGGGTCTTGACTCGGTTATTCTTTTTTGTTCTTAATGACTTTCCCCATGGAATAATGTGTTTATAGAAGTATGTCTTTCAAAAAAATGTCTAACTTAGACATTTATTTTGAAAACATAACATTTTTCTTTACTATAGATTGTAATTAATATGTCATTTTTCACTACCATAGTGAAAATAATTTGAAATGGTCCCTCTTACATTAGAGAAGTGATATTTAATTTCAGTTCACGTTTATCACTGTTAAATCCATGACTTAAATTTTCAGGTTTCAACATGTTTCAAATTAATTATTGGGCAAGAATAAGAAATGAGAGCCACTAATGAGTCTGGTATGTTAACTCCATTCTGTCATGAAACTAGGCTACAATTTAGTTAGTCAAGGGAACCTTCTGAGATTTTCCTTTTTTCCTCTTTGCTCATTACTTTAATTGTAATTGTAATCCTTTATTGGGGCTGTCTGCAGTAAAGGAGAGTTATGGTCCGAGTGGGGGCGCAAGCCATAGAGATATTTCATGATTATTGGAGAAGACGGTCACTAGGTGGCAGCCACTAGTTCGGCCTTGTTGTAATTACTGGGTGGGAAGTGATGGCTAGTGTATGTGCATGTGTGTGTGCAGTGGTGTGTGAAGAGAGGAAGCTTTTTCAAATTCTGTCACCCTCCTTGAAAGGGAAAAGTCAAATAAATTTGATCACCTGCCATCTCACAATCAATACATTCTGTAACCTGTCATATTGATGGTAAACGGAAGCGCAGAACAAAGACAGGTATAGAAATAATCTATCTTCATGTTTTTGTGGTTAATTCAAAATAACTAACTGAACCATTGCACGCTGATGTAAGATATGGCGACGGCATCGTGGCACCTCCTGTGTAATTTGTTTTCTTTGCCAGTAGATTTACATGCAGACCATGTGCACACATGCACGTTGTTTCAGTGATCGCGGTGTAAGTTTTCTTTTTGAAAAGCACAAAAGCGTGATTCTTTTGTTTCTCAGCACGACACTCATTGTGCATCATACGCTGTTTGTTTCGGTGGTTAATGATACAGGAAAAGCCCTCCATTTTATTGTTGCTGTGTTGCACTTTTCCCCCTCCTCACCCAACCCGGCAGCCAGCCTCCTTAGAGGACTCTGTATGAATTCTCACTGTCATGTCCAAGGACGAGTGGCGCAGGGTCAGCTAATTGCTTTTATGATTATGATTTCACGTCAGATTTATCGTGCATGCTCGGAGCACATCTTTCAGGTCCTGCAGACGTTGCTTGCTTGGATGGGGAAAATGAGTTTACAGCTTCTGGCTTTGACTTCTTGTTTAAGTGCAGGTTGCACTTTTTGACTCATTAGAGTTGAATGCACTGGGTGAATCACACAGGCTTTTCCTGTAAAAGCCTCTTTTTTTCTATATCAGTAAGTGTACTTGTTTTTCTCGTATTTAGCCACAAAAGAGCATTTACAGTATTCACTTTGTCTCGAACATGTGCTAAAGTTTGGAGGTCATAAGTGAGGGATGACACAGACAAGGATTTTTGGTTTTTCTGTCGTTTGAACTTTTTATGAGCCATAAATCTCTCATCTTTGTTTCTGTTCGCAGATGAACTCATTGAGCATAGTCCCCTCATAGTATGCCAGAATTATCAGTTGATTTCTTTTTGATGTTGGTAACTTTTTTTTCCTGACGGTTCCACCCACCTCTTTGAAAATGATGTGCACAGATGAGTCAAACCCGTTTTATAAATTGTATTTATTTTGTGGTTTCTGTCTCATGTGCAGAGCCGGACTAGATCTGCTTTGCCAATCCAGACAATAACTTTTTTTTCCTCCCCCTCTCAGTTTTTGATGAGTGCATTGGAAATCTTTTAATTTGCTGTAAAGTTCATAGTAAATGAAGAAGAAGCTGTTGTCACTGTATGTCAATAATACAGATATTTTATGTGGAGAGTTTCATGTCATGACCCGTGGCTCTTGGTTTGTTGCATTTATTTAACCTCGCCCTGACCTTCCTGGCTGTGCTGCAGTGTGACTAGTGACAGATGCAGCCTGGGAATATGGTTTGGATAGTTTTCCAATGCTCTGAGGAATGCTGAAGCTAGTTTTACACAAAGTTCATTTTGGAGACACCAAATTCAATAAACTTTAATGAATACTTAGGACTTTATTTGTAGGTTTTTCGTCTCTGCGAGTACATTAATGTAAACAGCATGGTAACAGAGCTGTAATTTCCTATTCTCCCACAATTTAGTGAACTGTCATAATGTGTTTACTTAAGAATTGATAGAAATATGACACTGGTTTAATTACAGTGTAGTCACTTTGCCTCAATATACTTGGGAAAGTGGCCTTATTGAGCCGAGCTTCCTTTATACTCTATTCTGCTTTGTAATTACTTCAGCTTGATTTATCGTCTTTTCTTTGTGTTTATGGTTGTAAACTGCTCGAGTGAGTAACTTGGTCTGAGAGTGGCTTGTCTCCTTGCAGCAAGGCTAGAAATCTCCCGATGAATCTGAGATGTCTCCGCTGTCAAGACTGCTCACATCGCTCTCAGCCTCCAATGTCACTTTCAAGGCATAATTACACAAGTTGTGTTGATTAGTATGAGAAGCAATTACGCTGGCTTTCCGCTGCAAATGGAGACTGTGATGGCCCTTGATTGACAGGAAGCATCCTGGCTTTAATAAGTAAATGACTATGGTAATTCAGGTACTGAGACCCTTTGATTTGTCAGCATCTTTCTAATTTTTGTGATGTCCTCTAATTTTAATGAACATGAATTTGATTGAATCCGCCTTCAACTCCCTCTGCCCCTTCACCCATATGCCTGTCTCTCCTCTTTGACCAACGAGGGAGCCATATGGTTATACTTCCAGAGCTCCTGAACAATCCTGCTGCTGGTGCTGAATTATCTCTCTCTCTGCATTAATCCAGTTCGTCAGGATACAAAAATTAAATAAACAAACAAACAACGTGCAATTTTGGCATGCTGTTCCAAATGCTTTTCAGCACATTACACTTTCACAAGAGTAGAAATCAGAGGAAAAATTATTTTTAATTGACACTTTGGGGAACATTTTTTTCCCTTTTTATCTGGCTTCCCAGTAAGTTATTAGCTGTTAATTTGTCGGCAAGCTCCCCTACAGCGTCAGATATTTGTTCAAATGCTGGGATCCCCTCAGTGCATTTGTAACTACACTTCAGAAAATGCTGCCCTGTCTAATTATGTAATATAATACTGCCTTTTAGGCAAGTTTATTTTAATTGAATAATATTAGTTCTTGCTAAGTGTAAGCATTTGCAACAGTAATACTTAAAAACAAAAAGGTCTCTACTATATGCAATTGACAGAAGTGTACAGTAAAATCCACCAGAGATTGCGAGTCTGCGGTTTATTCATTTTATAAAAACAATTCTTGAAGATTTAAAGCTTTTACAATAAGATCCGTGTATTTTAGATATTTGAATTGTGGCCAAACATTTGAGTGATGCTGAAATTTGATTGGCCCTACCCTCAATGTCATATTTCTTTCTTTGTTAACCACAGTTGGCCTAATCAAGTAATTCCCTGTTTGTCTTAGTAACCCCCTATAGAGTCATACATGCATAAATATAATAAAATAATTTGCTCTTGCACTCCATAGCCAGGCTGTAATTTATATGGATTGAATGAGCGCTGCATTGTGGAAAAGCACGAGTGGACCAAATGCTCGTTTGTCACCTTTAATAAATGTTGGAATGTAAATTATGAAGTTATGCTTCAGATGTAAATGCACTTTATTCCAGTCCTTTAATGTAAACAGCCCACTTCAATACATTAAGGGGTGGGTGAAGGGCGGGGGTTGGTTTTGACTTGGAATTTTGACCGTTTTCACAATCAATAATAAACACAAAAGAGCAGAGATGGGGAACATTATAACATATTTGAAGTTGGGTTCATAAATTATTGCATGAAAGCAGGCTTGTACACCAAAAATGTAAATACATTAATGTTATTAATAATGTAGTGACTAATAGTTCTATCAAGATGGTAATAGCAGTTTAATGGAATATGACAGCAAGAATGTATTACACTTCTTACATTAAGACGGGACCTCACATGACATTTATCAGGGATTTGTGAAACAATTTTTTTGATTATTTTGTTAAGTTAATTGCTACCCCCCCAATGTCTTCTCTGGGAGAGGGGCAAAAATTGGTAATGGATATTAATTAATAAGTGTCAGTTTTGTGGGTTTGATTAAAAATAATGAAAGCGCAATGCTAATGGGATTTCAGAGTTGCACTGTGTGTGGCTCCCTGAGATTGTGGCTTTATCTGGGGAATCTGAAAAAAGGAGATAGTGGGCTACTCAAGACTTAAATGAAAGTGAAATACAGAAAATGAGAAATTATCTCAAAAAGTAATGTGAGAATTTTGCACTCCAATAAGCCCAACTAGATGTGTAATACTGAAGAATATGAATGATCAAGGTTAAGTTTTTAGTCTGTTACAATTGGAAAGTTGAGTCTGACTCTATTCTCACCTGCAGCTGAGGGATTTTTGTGAATGAAAGAAAAAAACAATTGCCACAAAGAATTCTGGCAAATCTGTCTTTGTGTTATGATTTGTTTGCCAGTAATGTGATGTTGTAAAGCTTGGATGGGATGTGTGTGTCTGTGTTTGTTTCTTCCCAAAGCTTCTCTTTCAAAACTGATGCACCTATTTTGAAAGAGTATCATGAAAATTGAGCCGCACTTGGCACTGATTACAGTGTGGGATCTATGACTACATCCAAGTCCACTACAGTCAGTGTGGAGAATCCCTTGCCAAGTCTTCTTTGTGTCTGTATGCCATCTTCAGCAGAAAGAGGACTTTTAAAAGCTATCATTAAGGTGGTGCACAAGTGTAGATCAGCAGTGAAACAGAGGCTGGCACAGTAAAAAAACAGCCGTAGCCACTGACACAACTGACAATTATCCAACACCTGGACTGGTTCCCCTCCCTGGCATGTGCGTCAAGACTGACGACTTCTTGTTAATGCAGTGATTAACAGGAAGATTGCATTTGTTTTTCCTGCGCAGCTCTCCTGGCAGCAGTGCTTTGCTTTCTTTTTGATTAAAGTGGTAGATGGATGGAAGAATTGTAGCTCTGTCATGAACTTCAAAAGGAACGTTGAGAGGGGGGTGTCAGAAATGTAATAAATAGAGGACAGTCAGAGGCCTTTTTGTCCCACCCATCTGCATTATGTTTATTGTGGGGTTTGGAATTTTGAGGGAGGTATCGGTGGCCTGGAATCTGGTGGAAAGAACGAACAGTGTTTGGTTGTCTCCAAATATGACCATGTTTTTTTGTATGTCTCTCCCTTCTAAGTTTCTATTTTTTAGTGTGTTTTTTTTTCCTGTGACGAAGTGACTGTCCGTCCTCATGTCACATCTATAGGATTACTTCATGCCTTTTCCCTCTTCCACGCTGTATTGAATGGGATTTTTAAGTATCCTGGGGATAAGAAAAGGGTTGTGAAGGGGCTTCGTCAAACAGCCTGTGCTTTTGAAATGCAGAGAGTGGCATTGTCATGTGTTTTCCGTGTCAAGGTCGACAGAAAATGTCAGAACAGGTGCATGTCTGCTGCTGAGCTGCTTGCCAACTCAGCCCATTTGCTGTAACACACCACCCTGTGTCACACAGTGGTTCACTGTTGTTGTCTTCTGTCTTCATTCTTTTGGAGGAGCCTGGCAAAACATGTACTTTCCACTGTCACCACATAAGCTGATATACAGTTGAATTGGGTGTGTATGCCTAAGCTATGACCATTGCCTCAGATTGTCATTTCGTGACAAAAAGTGTGGGTGTTGTGCAGCAGTGACGTGCAACATTCCTTTCTGGTTCTTTCTTTTCTTGTCTGAGTCCTTAAAAACTGATTAGAACATCTTGAGAGACATAACTTTGAAAGGGTAAACACTTTTCTTTAGCGTGATGATTGCAGCACAACAAAAACATTATTTTAAACCATAAACAAAGACATCAACTTCACATAATAAATATATTAGATTTAAGAAAGTGTTCTATAGGAGTATATACTATACGTACTGCTATATACAACTGTCTTATTTTTGGACTACATCTGGCAAACACGTGTATTGAGTTGCATCGTGATGAAATGTCACACTTGATTTTGCCACTCATGACATTCTATAAGCAAATTAAATCTCCCGTGTGTGACCTCACCATAGTGCAGAAATGTTGAAAAGAAGAATCGTTATTGTGTGATGTGTACGCTCATATCCTAAAATGAGAAGACTCAGAGCTGCTACGTCTTTGACTCTGATGTAAGCAATGCATTCTTTCTACACTCATCCTAGTTTCAAACTTAGATTCTCCCTGGCAGTAGGAGGTCTCCAGAAAAGGAGATTTGGTCAGCATTTCTCTCTGTCACTTAGTGTGATCAGGAGCAGACTGCATTTGCTCTTCTTTTTTTTCAAAACCAGATGAAAGGCCTTTCTCATTTGATGATAATTTCAGTCCGTCTTATCTGTCGCTGTAGATATGTGGCGCATTGTCTTGGCAAGTGTGTCTAAATGTTTGTGACTGGTCTCAGTGCAAATAGGCCACAAGGGTAAACTGCAAGGCTTATTCCTCCCCTTTGACTTAACCATACCATTCCTGACCAGTAGATGGCGATGTTAATCTTCTTTGGCTCAGCTCCTGCCTCGGTCCATCTGCCATTATACCATCCTTTTGCCCACTCGTTGAGCAAAGAGGGGTCTCACCCTGTATGGAGGGTCATGCCACCAATTCCTGGCCCCCTTTGAAGATCATGAAATTGCTGATCCAAGACGCACGATTAGTGCATTCAGCCTATCAATTGGAGAAGAGTTGACGTGTGATTATAATGTCACTGGAATGTCACAATCTGCCTGGTTGTCTTTGTGAGCATACTCTCATTCTGTGACACAGTGTGTCCAAGAAGGAATCATTTGATCAATAAAAGGACACTGCTCTCCCTCCATTGTCACTGGCCTCTCTATTCTGTTTTATTAGTCAATTTGGCAGGCTGGCTGTACTTGCACATTAAACCCATGCCAACTTGCTGCAGCTTCACCCCAGCTTCCTGCTTTATTTGCTTATCATAAAGGTTCACTTCATGTTGCTTCTGTGTGTGTGTGTGTGTGTGTGTGTGTTTGTTTCTGTGAGTGGGTGCTGCCTCAGTGAGAGGAGCAGTTTGGATCAGCAGAGGATAGGCTTGTCACAGTAAGTTGCTTGTGACGGCAGCAGATCTTCTCCTGACACCACAACACAACTTCTGTGGTGTGTCGCTTGGACACAAGGTTCACATTGTTTGCTACTGGTGCCGCTCACATTTTGCCTCAATCAACTAATTGAATGTGAAATGCCAGCGGGCCTCGATGATATGAAGGACAACACACAGTGCAGTGGCAGTGTCAAGAAAATCCTTCGTGCCTGTTTATGTGACGCTATCTGGTTGCTTTTCCATTGTAGGTCGCAAAGGATATGACCACAAATGTATGCAAATCGTTTTTTTATTACTAAAAACTTCAATTTTAAAAGATGGATCTATTTATTATCATGGTATATATGATACAACAAATGTTTGGAAAGCTTTCCTTTAAAGTGCACTTACAATAATCAAATGACAAGCATAGATAAATAAACAAGTAGAGAAAAAGTTAGTCTTAAAAGTGTGTCTTCTTTTTTTAAATAACAAAATCATAAGCATTTTTTAAATTTAAGTAAGCAACTACTGATTGATTCATTTTCTATAACTCATGCTTTATATTCATAATTAAAGCACATTTTAGCTTGCCTAGAATTACATTTCTTAAAAGTGGGACTATTAACTTACAACTTTGTAAAACAAAGGAGTTGAATTCAAAATGTTACTGGTGATGTTGATAAGAGAATTGATAATTGTATTTTGGTACATGCAACTGATTTTAAATCTTGAGCTCTCCTGTGTTTTGTTAAGTCTCGTCCATGACTGAAAAGCACATGGAGCTGCTTGTCACAGAATGTCATCATTGACTCTTTGAAAAAAAAAAGAAAAAAGAAAAGCTTCAAATTACAGGAAAGAGGCACTGCATTAAAGAACAAAGGAGATCGATGGCAGTACATTAAATTTATGCGAATGAAAAAAAGTCAACTAATTAAAATTGATTACTCCTGCTTTGTAAATGTGTTTCTGAATTAAATTATTGTATGAAAACATTTTGACCAATTGAGGAGCTGAGGAAGTATCCATTACTGGATTGCAGCTGAGAAGGGGCTGGAATGTTTTGTGGTGGCTAAGTAGTTTGTTGTGCTCCACTGCGACTCCCCTCTCGCACCCCCACTGCTAAAGTGCCATGGGTTAATCTCTGATGACCCTCATCTCTCAGAGCAGCTCCAGCCTCATGGTTTGGGCCTTTTACCTGAATTAAAAGGAATTTGCGGCCTATATAAGAATTTTTGTCCAAAGTAAGTGAAAGTGGGGTGTCACTGACAGAGTCGTTGCTCTTTAGTCATCAGGGCTCTCGGGGCTGCGCAGGCCCCACTGGAGAGGTCCTTATCTAAACAGTCATCTGTCTCGCTGGTTTAGCAAGGGCAACCCCAGGCACCATGACTGACAGTTACACATTAAGAAATGTCAGGCTCTGGTTTACAATCTATTTCTCAAGCGATTTTTGATTTGGCTTACATGTTTCTCCACTTTGTTTGAATATATCTTATTCTATATCTTATTAGTGAAGTTTAAACACTTAACTTGAACCAATATATGTATAGTATATTGAATCCTAAAATATGTGGCTACAGTTTTGACTTATAATTTCACACCATAGCAAAAAAATGTCTCTGTAATTACAGACGAGAACAGAGGAAGGAGCAGGTCAACCTCCTCTCCCTTCATAACCTCAGCACGAGTCTCCTCGGGCATTATTATCTGTTTTTATCTGTACCCTGTTTTTACAGTATGACCGTGTCCTCATTGGATCAAATGTTCTTTAGCCCCTTTCTTGGGCTGAACCTGCTCAACTTTTCCGTTTATGTGATGAGCTCTGAAAAGGAAATGCTGCTCAATGGAAATGTTGGTCTGTACATACAGTGGTCTTGAAAAAAAAAGAAGCTTGATTTCCGTCCACCCCCCACCCCTGCCCCCCATTTACAAATTGCATAATGCACTTTTGATGTCATGATTGTAGCTTTGCCAGTGGCTCTAACACTGACACTAATACCGTGGTGTATGTTATTTTTAAACCTTTGCAATTCAAATGTCAATGATGTTTTCCATGACCCTTTTCCATCTGTTGAATTGTTGACTTTGACCTTTTTTAAATTTCAGAAGTTGGGGACATTCAGTAAAGAGAATAAGACACACAAGTAACACGCTCTATTTACTTTTACTGATGGTACAGTTGTAACACATGTAGTGGGTTTTAATTATGTTTGTTTATAGGAGAAGATGGAAAAGCCATAATTTACTCGTATTCATTTATCAGATTTGCTGATGTTGAAATGTATTTTCAGTTATAGTTGCTCATTTAATTTTCTGCTATTCAAGACAGCACTGCCTCAAAGTGATGTAGGCAATAAACAAACATTTCTCTCCCTCTCTCTTTTTTTGTGTATGAATGACTAAACTCCAGCAGGGCCTTCGTGCGATGTCTGAACTAGTGTGGATGTAGAGGTTAGCTAAATGGTTGAGTCTACACCTCACTTCCTGATGTCTCTCAGGGTCAATAATTTTCTATAGCAGCTCCCATGAGGCCTTGCTTCCTGTGCTAAAGGTCACATTAAGGCGGGAAAGATGTCACAATTAGAAGGGCATTTAAAGCTGCTTTTTTAAAAAGATTAAAAAGCTATGTTGGCCACATCAAGCTGTCAGGCGAATAAAGGAAATACCATAATTGCATTAAAACTTAATTCCTTTCTTGCAAGGCTCTGGTATCAGAGAGGTATTGGGTTAAGTCATTTAAGACAGCTGCCCCTGATAATCGTCCATGAAAGCACCAAATTAATATAGAGCTTCATTTTTTGCCGTCTCTCACTTTCTCTCACTTTTGGCCCTCTAAATGTGTGTTTAGGAGGGGGAGGAATTTGAGACTACCCTAACACAATTTTTGTTCATGTCTATCAGTGTGTTATTATATCAGGGGCACTCCTCCACAAATGTACAGGCCGAGGCAATTTGGAATGAATTGATTCACACTGAGACAGAATCCTTTACTTGCTAATGATTTCCTTTTAGCCCCTCAGTTGAACCCCAGCACCCTTCTTCTAGGTTCATCATGCCCTCTGTCTTTGTGCCGATAAAATGTGTTCATTTACCTTTCTGTGGAACAGATGACAAGGGTTAAAAAGTTGCTAAGTGTGTGGCTATTTTATTTTCTATAACATTGAGAGAAAGTATTAAAGTATTTATATTAAGACAAATAAAAAGTTGCATGTCACATCATACTACTTTTACTCTTAATATGCAGTGTTTTGTGCCCAAAACATACTTATGGAGGTTAAATGGAGATTAACTCTGAGCTGGTAGATGTAGTAGTAATAGATGTAGAAGTTTAATAAAAAAAAATGATTTTAGATGAAATATTGACAGTTTGATTTAAAAGAATCTCAGAGAAAAGCAACAATAGGAAAGCCTCGTGGAATGAAAAGTTGCAAATACAGAATTTGTACTGTCATTACTTTGGGCAAGTAGTGGTTTAGCATGTCGTGAATTATGAAGGCCAAATACAGGAATCTTGAATCGCGTCTTTTGAGGCGTCTTCCTCATCTGCTGTCGTTCTAATACATTTTATTTAGTGCCTTTCACCCAGCCACCTTGAATAACAACATACTATAAAGCAATAAAACAATGTACTTGTACAATGTACAATGTAATAATAAAATAAACAAGAGAGTTTGAATGTTTATTTAAAATCCTGAAATTACCTAAAAGAAGAAAATGTAAGACAACTGAGACATTGCTGTTTGAGTAGGGCAAGGTTGGATTTCACAAACTGCTCATATCCTGAAACCTCAAACTGCAAACCTGCAAAACATCCATGGGTTATAGTTAAGTGATATTACCAGTTAAAGCAAAAATATACAACTGGTTACATGAATTTCCTCAGGCGTAGCTTCCATGCGGTTCGAACATAATTGGATTTAATCTTCATTTCTCGCAATTCAAGGTATCGCAATTGTAATTTTCAGACAAGTGCAGCACAAAGTCTTGTCCAATTCAAACTCAATAACGCTGCCATAATCTTGTCCTTTCATCAACTGCGCTGTCTTTAAGTGTGTTGGTTAATGTTATCTCTTCCTATGATTGAATTTTCACTTCTTTTTCAGCTTTACCTGACACTCCATTGGTTATCTGGTTAGCAAAGATCATTGCCTTTAACATGGAGCACTTTGGTATATTAGCAGTCAACGCTTTACAAGTAACTTCATGATTTAGCTTAATTATTGTTCAGACCCCCCCCAAAAAAACAAAAGTTCCACTGGCTTTGTGAAATGAAGGAAGTATGGAGGAATTACCTACGTAATTTTTGTTTTACTTCTTCATGCTGTCATCCCAAATGTGCCTTTTACTGTTATCCATCTTACCCCTTAAAAGCCCAGTTGTGTGCTACCCAACACTATAACTGGGGTGATCCATAAGTCAATAACAAGACAAGACTGAAATCTGTGCAATGTGGTTATAATTGATTGAGATGTCTGGGTGGAACTTGTGCGAAGCATCTATGTCATCTGCTAAGAAGTGCACTTTTCCCCTCCCTGAAGATCTACCACTACAGTTTTAACCAAATGGACATTTACCTCATTAGTTTGCCGCTGAGCTAGCTGTGGTCCTTACTAAGATGTCATACTTATGCCTGTTAAAACTGACACCATTTTCTTGTCAATATTGTGCTACTGAAATTTTAAGGGAATGTAAACATGGTTTGCGCATTCAGCATATTCTTCCACTATTAGGTCATTTGCCTCTCACGGGGGCCTACATCACTCTTGTGTGGGTGGGTGTTTGTGTGTTTTATACACGAATCGTATTAGAATATTATTATTATCTCTGGTTTCTGCTTTTGCCACAAGTTGTCTTGTAGGCTCACTTAACACTAACAGCCAGACCTTTGCCAAGAGATTTATTTTTTTTGCCTTGTTATCAAAAGGATATTTTCTCTGTGTTTTGACTGCATCTTTCAGCCCAGAACATCGGTTGGTGGTTCACCATGCAAATGATTTAATCTGCTTGTCACAATGAAGGTTCTGGGTGACTGACTTTAATACGCCCTCAGCATATAGAGATCCAGGAAATTCCATACCCTTTGTGTAACCCTTATGTACATCAAGGTCACAGTGGTGTCACAGAAAAATGGTAGATGAATTGTGGCAGCATCTCTTGGGATGAATGTGGTACATTTGAGTAAAACTCCCCATTTGAAGTTTCATTACTATACACAGCATAGTACACAGGAAGGCTGAGGATGATGTGTGGTATTCTCCTGTGCAGTCCTCTCTCATTTGAATAAAGGTGGTCTTAAGTTGCTTTTCAGCATATTCTTTGCCGAGCAATGACATGTCAAATACATTTTCATGACTTTAATAATCCTGTGCCGTGATTCTCCACTGTAGTGTGTGTTTGTCACAGAAATCTTACTCTTTACACAGCAGCTTCCCTGCCACACCTTACCCCGTGGACAAGTTTAAACTGCAATTCTTTTGGATTGAAACGGGTTCATAGTGTATGCAATGCATTACCCAAAACGAATTACCACTGGCAAGGCGCTCAATCATTTTGTATCTTTCAACACTAAGAGAAAAGAAGAGTAATCAAAACCTTTCAACCTATTAGAGGGATGACTTTTACAATTGAATCACGGGGACCACAGGTGCGATAATAAGTCATCTAAACCTCCCCTCCAGTGTGTTTCCCCTTTCTCTGTGTTCTTACATATTTATCTATTTTAGGAGGCGCCGCTTCACGGCACCCACTTCAAATTTATGTTTTAATGCCATTTGAGGAAGATTTTTTTTCTCCCTCCAGTTCTTGGAAATGCATACTGTGGTGGAAAATTAAGGTGCATCTCGAAGGAAAACATAATAGAATCGATGAACGCACTGCACTTAAAACTACTGATGTTCTGATGCTATTTAACGTTCTAGTGCATTAACGTTTCAAGTCATTACAACATTCAGGCCGGGTGATTTGATCATGGCGGGTTTTTAACTGGAAGAATTACAGAAGTTTTCAGCCTAGGATTCTCAAGTTATTAGATACAAATGATCACCTCTGCATTAAGTATAGATTTTCCTCCACTGCGCACTTAAGAATGGAAGTTTGTCTTTAAGAGGGTAATAGCAAATTAAGCTCCATACTCCATTTGTCCAGCACTCATGATGGGCTAATTTTATAACTGCTGATTTGGTCATTCCCCACATTTAGCTGGAAAGTGGTCAGGTGGTCTTTCTCCTCACTGTTGGGTGTGGAGGTTTAGAAGCAACTATCAAATGGAATCCATTTATGTCTTTTTTTTTATAACGAACCTTTTCTTTAAAAAAGGTCTAGACTATTATTTGTACTGTTAAGAGCATCACTTTCCTGTGCACCTTGTCTTCTTCCTCTCCCATTGTCTCACTATGAAATTAAATCACATGTGTCTCTTCCCAGATTACCACTGCTGTAAAATTCCTACAGAACACGAAAGTTCGTCAGAGTCCTTTGGCTACCAGAAAAACTTTTCTGAAGAAAAAAGGTAAGAGACATTTGATCTTTGACGTGATCTTTGTTAAATTCAGTTGTGAAACCCCCAAAATCTGAAATAAAAAAAAAGATACTAATACTTGTTTTTGTGTTTACAAAATGTGGTGGGTTTTTTTTTGGACAAGATTAGTCAGTAAAGGTCAAAGGTTGTGGTCATAGCTCTTTGCCCTCGAGGCTTTAACTGGGGTCGATTTGTGACTTTGGCTTCAGAGTGCATGATTCAGGCGCTCTGAATAAATGACACACCAGTTGGGATGCTCCTTTGGGTTCAGGAAAATTAATATTGACAAACTCTCTCTGCATTTTCAATGGAATTATCAATATTGCCTTCCAGCATTTTAACCCTTTTACTTAATTTAACTGTTATCGTAAATTTGTGGCATGACACAGGGAGGTTTTCTAAGCAGGGACAGTGGAAATGTTTGCTGGCTCTTCACTTTCTTTGCAATTCATAGAAATAATTTCTGACACATGGCAGAATATTGTTTGTGCAATAAAACTTGCAAATAGCTTTATTACTCTGAACTCATTTAAGTTGGGTCAATATAATGCAGTGGTGGAAATGTGCAGTTCGAAGCCATGTATTTCTTAGAGGCAGCCTATGGCTAAGCAGTGGCAATGTGCTCAGAGAGTATGTGGCTTTTTTTCAAGTATTTTCCAGTATTTTTATTTCAGTTCTTCATCCCCTTAGTATTTAGGGGACTGTACCTCTGCTGTGCTGGGGGACGTTGCCTTCACCATTAATGTAGCCAAACAGTGAAAAGTGAGCCTAAAAGCTCCAAGACTGGGAAAGGTAACCTGAAACCAAATCCATGGTTGCCGGCTGCTGCTGCACACATCTCATCTGGCTCTAATGACTCTTGGTATCTTTTGAAATTTCTTTGTCTTTGTGTCTCATTATTGACAACGAAGGCATGTTCACTATCTACTGTTGGTTATCTCAAAATGCAATAAGGCCTCATCTATACGAAATGATGTCATGCTACACCTCATTTTCTTCGTACTTTGTGCTTTGCTGTAAACTCTACAGAGCTCCACTATCCAAAATGGTATGCTCTTACTGCACTTTAAGTCCATGAAATATGTATGGCGCTTTGATGTAGATTTATTTTGGAAAGTCAGTTCCACTAAAGATCTAAACAAGAACCCTCAATTTGCATAAGGACATCGATCTCAGGAAGAGAGAGGGTAAAGATGATAGAAAATAGAGTAATGTAACACTAAGCATAAAGTATGTTTGACTATCACTCTGCAGAGAACTCTTGACTTGTATGGTATAGATGTACATAAGTGAACTTGGAAATTTCATTCTTCACTTCCCTGTGTCGTTTCAGGAAAGTGCTCGTCAATAACCTCATATCTAATTAAATCTGTTTGTTTTCCTTCATTTTCACTTCAACTCACTAATTTCAAGCTTGAAAGTATTTATTTAGTCTCCATGAAATTGTGTCTAACATGTGTTTCTAAAGTGACCTTAAACGATGTATATTAAATGTCGGTGATATTTAATAAGGAAAATATAAGTTGAAAGATAGACGTAGTTCTGTGTAATGTTCCAGAGTTATTGATGCCCCAATGTTAATCAATCTCCTATTCTGTCTATGTGACTTTAAGACAATTCATGATTCACTAGAGTCAACTTTTCTTCAAGTCTGTCTTACACATATTTATAAAAACTACAAAGAAGTGCTGGCATCCACAGTAGAGTAACAGCAGGAAAAGCAGTAATGTATTTTTTTCTGAATCATGCATTCTTTTGCACATTTTTCCAAAACTTTTAAGAAAAATAGAGAAAGAACTGAGTATGGAACCTCCATCAAGTATCTCACAGTGTCAATACACTCCCCCATCTCACAAGGTTAACAATTGTAATCTTTGAATCCTCTAGCCGAACCAAATATACCCATTTATTCCATCAGCCAAAACCTTTACCCCAGGAAAATTTAATCCAAATATGTGCTTTACCTTTCTGAGCTATGCTGCCCAAAAACAAACACAATTAAAAACATAACCTCCATTACAAAGATAATTAATACATTGAATATAACATGCTATACTTAATATGTTAAATGTAATATGCTTCACATGTCCTCTATGTGTCTTCCCACTATTTATGATTTTGCAGCACTTGAATGAGTTGTATTTCTCACTTACAATTAAAGTGTAGCATAAAAAACATTTGAGAATTATATGTAATCTGTGTCTACACAAGTCTCTGTGTTTAGTGGAATATGGTCATTATATTTGCTGATTGTTTACTTATTTTCTGCCTCACATTAGCCATAGTATTAGAGTTAATATGGTTAAGTTCTGCACAGACGTAACAGTGGGCCAATACTCACATTTTTGTAATCATCATGAATTGTCCTCTTGGCCTTTTGACCTAGAAACTCAATCAGCCTCCTCCTCCCTCAGTCACGACAACAAATATGCCAGTCTTAATTTCTAATACAGTTTAATGTCATATTTATGTAAATACTTCTGGATTTTACTCTATATTAACAGCCAGAAATGTCAAAGCACACATAAAATGAAACAATACCATCTCCTGGTAGAGTGGAATTTAAATTGGATTCCTCTTGCTGCCAGTACTTACGCTGGACAGCTGATGAAGGGGAAAATAGGGCCCACTTTGATTACATGTTGCTGAATCTTTACACAATAATCTCACTCGTGCATATTATTTCTCTGCACATTTGTGTCCTAATCTGCGGTGAAGGATGTCTCTCTGGTTACATTTTTTTCCCCAAAGAGACCTTAATAGTATGGTTATTTCAATATTCATTGAAAAATATAATTTTCTGTTTTGCTTCAGCTGTCAATTTCAGAATATGAATTGGCAATTATGTAGTCCAGTATTTCTAGCTGCCCCTCTTGCGTCCGTGTTTAATAAAGTGGCTGAAATATTGAAACTTTGTCACTTAGATGAAATATAAATCAAGATTGAGATCAGATGTTTTCTCTTCCTTTTTGTAAGGAGTGGCAAAATAAATTGCATATAAACTGTCTTGCAGGCCATTTTGAAGCAATTTTCCTTCACTTTTTCCCTGCCAAGTTCAAGTAAATTTTATTGTGTTTGAGTGAAATATAATGTGCTACAGTCTCATCTAGTGAATTGTGCCATCTATGTCCTCTACAATCAACAGATGTAACAACTAAGGAGTGCTGGGACCCATTTTGGCACCACAATTTAACCCAGACAGTGAGCAGTTACACACATAATTATCAAAAAAAAATTCTAATTCTCAAGGCAAAGTCAGGAAGATTTTCCAGCTTTCACCATGTCACTTTGACCATGGGCCATAAACTGACTCACACCCACTTTCAGATTACTAAACAGAGTGCAGTTTGGGAGCGTAAAATACAGCAAATGCTACATACACTGTGTGTATTACAGGTAATTTCAGCATGTGAAACAGGCACAGTACATTGTCTGTCAGTGAGACATAAATGATGGCTTGACTTATTTCTTTTTTATATCATCCCAGTTGTTATTGACTTGAATAAATAATGCTAATAGATTTCACCCTCAGAGGGCCACTGATCCAGGGTCATGGGGAACACAGGTAGACTGTTGGTCTATTACCATACCTGGTATGAAGGTAAGGGTAAGGTTCATCATTTCAGATATTAATAGGATCCTGTTTGTAAGTGGGGTTATGTGACTCACCTCTCGGACAAAAATGACAATGACCAAGGCCTGCGTAGAAGGTAAAGGGATTGATGTGGTTATAAATTACTCCACGGCGCCACCTAGCCCAGTCCTTGCCTACTTTGTCATCACTACAAGGCGATAAAGCAGGGAAATGAGAGCAGAGTCCGCTTTTTTAATACATAAATGAATACTCTATGAGAGTGGTCATTATTTAGGGCATGCCATTTTCAAGCAGTTGTCCTGAACTAAATGACATGTAGAATCTCTCTCGCCAACACAGCATGGGAAACAGGTTGAAGTTGCACTCGTCTTCTTAATAACCCATTGACCTCCATCTATTTATGACCCCTGCCATGCATTTTTATTTTTTTCTAAATACAATATTCAAAATGTAAGTAATTTTCACTCAAGGGCAACTTCATAATTCAGCCCTTGGCAGATAGCGAAAAAGGCATTCACCTTTTACCACCCAAAATATTTTAGTAAGCAATTTTTATAATTGGCTGTCCGGCATGGGTCTTGACCCATAAAGTCCAGAAGTGCCAGAATTGGAGAAATGGATTTAATGCAAGAGCCTTGCTGCTTCTTTGCCCTTAAAAAATACCCGGAGAATATGAGCCACTGAAAATAGAGCTGTAAATAACCTGACGAGCAATGGGTTTTCCTTTAAATAAATACCGATCAGGTTTATGTTGAAAGACAATAGAAAACGTAGCCCAGATATGCAGTTTACAGTATTTATAGCTGTAATATCGAGGTGCCAGCACCGTAATTTCATGCCCCAATGAGAATGGCAAGGTCAAAGCAAATGCTTTGGCTGAGCATCTGCTAATACGGTGACTCATAAACAGGCACTGTGTGTATCAGGTGCACCAAATAATACAGTATAATGAAATACAGAATAGCTTTCCATTATTGTTCTTTTTTATGGTGTCGTCATTAGGTGTAATTTATGTCTTAAAAAAATTCATCTCCCCACAGTTCGATCTGAAATGGAGGTCCGGGGGTCATTCCACAGGTTTTGGAACCCGTAATAAATTTCACAATCCCTTTTTGGTCTTTTCCCTTTTATATGTAAAACTCACTTTCACATTTGTCCTTTTTTCTTTGGGATCTAAAGGCCCTTTCATTCAGTGTTGTCTTTCCATCGGAAATAAAACATCAGAGCCAACAATACGACGCAGCAAGCTGTAATTTGATTAGAAGACAGCTTTAAGAATTTCTGTGTATTTTATTTTAATGAATGTGGAAAAAAAACTTTCAGTTGCTATGTACATAATATCAAATGTAAACAGTCATTCACATGTTCATACATGAAGCTCTTTTTTTTTTTTTTAAAAAAAATTGCATTTCAAGGTGAAATGAAAAACCTTGTTTTTATTTCTTCTCATTCGGTGAAACTGAGATCTTTGCAAGTCTCACTCAATAGTCTGCCACCATGTAGTCTGCTGTGGTCAGATGAATCAGGAGTCTAGGGACACATTATTGCTTATTTGACAGTGCAGTCTGACTGCACAAACTCAGCACATGGTGACACCATTTCCTGGCACTCAGGACCAGCTGTAGACTACAGGCTGGCCAATATTTGCCTTCAATTATTCAACAATTTTCATGGTCATTTTGAAATCTTTGGAGCATTTAAATAAGTGACGAGAGGGACATTCCCATGGCATAAGCTGTGTGGTACAATATCAAAAATGTCTTTATGCTTTTAGGGTCATTCATACAGGAAGAGGTTAATGTGGGCGGTTCAACTTGTTACTCAGATTTCACTCATAAAATGCTCCAACATATGTTCAAATACGAGGAAACTAATTTATGTTTAGAAATGAAAACATGTGCTTTAAATGTTTACTCAGTATTATCAGTCCACAATGAAGTGAGTGTACACTTTGGCTATGAAGGTCACTCTACAGGCCATTATCGGAGATATGGCTTTGTGCAGTTACTTTTAATAAAAACACAAGGGCCATCTCTTGGAACACTGAAATGAACATTTTCCAATTTCTCTTGATGCCTCTGAAAACACAAAGGAAGCTTATTCTGAGCTTGTGTAAATTCTCTAAATCCACAGGGAATGGTCCAAGTAAAAGGCTCTCATACAAAGGGGATTTCTGTCAATAAGCAAGGGAAATGGCTTATAGAAATGAATTGTAAAATGTTAGGCTACAATGAGCAGTGTTCTATGAAATTATAATTATATAATATGTACTCGTATGTTATTAAAAGCTTAGCCATTCTTTTTTTTTAAAACCAAGAACAGTATGTACCATACTGCTTTTGATTTGCTATTAAATGTAATAGTACATTTTTAATTTTGATATACTTTTTTTGGTTTGTTTTCAGACAGCACTATTTGGTTATGCTGTACGTTATTGTAGTTCTTCCGAAGGAATATTTTCCTTTTGTTTAGACCAAGATCATCATTAAAAGATGATATCCACAGCAATGGCAGCTTTTGGTGCTTGAAATAAAATACTTTCTTGCCACAAAAGGAGATGTTCATATTAGATTCTTTTCTCCTCCCCCCTGATTCTCCATCAGGGAGCCCTTTGCAATTTAATCATCACTAAAATCATTAAAAAGATCTGAAGATTAAATTATATTGGCATTTGCAAAATTATGTAATACATTTACATTACAATGAAGAAATTAAAATAATGCATTTTCGCTGTCTGGGGTTTATGAAATCTCCACTTGGGAAATATAACTGGAGAAGTGGACAGACTCTTATTTTCTTTGCCTTTGGTGGCAGTTAATAGGCTAGCAGAGTTTCAGATTTCATTGTGTGAACCTTTCCTCACTATCTTTCTTTGATGGATGTCTCTGAAGCAGAAACTCTCAATGGAGATTCCCATTGCGAATCATTAAATGAAAATATTGTTTTTAGAATAGCGTTTGTAAAATTCAATGAAGATTTGACTTACTTTCTTTAAATTGTACTTAAAAGATTTGTGTAGCGCGAGGGAAGAATTTAAGGATGTATTATGATAGGCCAGGAGCCATTTGGTGGTCCCATTAACACACAGTTACTGCACATACCCCTCCTTTGCTGTCTTTAAAGTTGAGTGTCTTGATTTCAGGACTTACAGATGAAGAGGTAGAGTTGGCCATCCAGCGTTCTGGCAGCACAGAAGAAGTCCTGCCTCTGAACCCTGTAGCGGTCCCACATCCACTCCATGCAACCCAGCTGGTTCCTGTACCTCAGAGTGAGTTTACCCATTTTTTTTAATAAAAATTCTTTTTATATTTATGTCCAATCTCCTAAAAATGTATTTAGTTGAGTCTAATTTAAAATTCACATTGTTGTTCAGTGTAGGTTTGCTTTTGGAGATCTTCACTGTTTCTTATGAAGTTAAACCCACTAAACTACAGTAACTGTAGCTCACCAAATATCAGCATCTTAACAAGGATTATAGACTTGTATGCAATGCAACATTTGCCTTCGACTCAGGGAAAACTTACGACGCACAACAATGCACTTGAAGTCTCCTATGCCATTCTCTTTCAAGGGGCTCCTCCATGGCAAGACCCCACACCACAACCTGTATCTTTATTACCTCAGAAGGTTATGAGTGCTGTCCACTGATTTACCAATGCAGAATGAAGTCCGCGTAATGCTTAACCCATATGACAATGATTCCAGATGTATTCCACCCTCATTTATTACCACACTGTCCTTGACTCCCCCGGCATCTCATGTTTTGTAATGAAAGTGATGTTGATGGGATGGCCATGTAGTTAGGGAGACTAGCTGCTCTCCGTCCATAGTGGGGGGTTTTATATCAAAACGGCTATAAGGGAGCTGCATAATGAGGTGAGAGCCGGGAGTCTTGTATGGGGGGTCATGCTGAAAAGAGGGGGCTACCTCCCTTTGATGTCCTTGTTATGGGGACGGTGCATGGGGACCCGCATCCATCTCTGTCGAAGTAATGGATACTCTGATCTCTATTTCCACGCTGTAGAAGGACAGGAAGGCCTCCACTGAACCCAATAAATTTGAGAGGAGATTGGAAAAACGGGGGATGGAGACCACAGTTCCACAGCTTAAGTGACCAAATAAAAAAAGGAAGATGGCATAGTAGAAGTAGCAGAGGAAAAGGAGAGACAGGAAGAATGGAGGGTCCTAAAGGGGGGAAAGAGCATGTGAAGACCCTAGTGATGCAGTGATGCTTGCTCAGGGTCAACCACCTACCCCAAGGACTCCAAAGCCTTTCAGAAGCACAGTATTCTGAGATAGGTGACAGTATATTGCAGCTATAATGTTGATGAAGACCCAAATGTATGTGGTTACCATGTGGATGTTGGAGAATAATTCAAAATTTTCAATAGGAGAGGTTACAGATTTAGCCCTGAATGCTGCTGAGGCAGCAAGGAAACATGCCCTTGAGTAAGTTGATGAAGGAGCGTTAAAAAAAAAAAAGCACTCACCTTGAAAATATACCATACAGTCCAATATGACAGTGGCTCTCATTTTATTTGCATGATAAATTCCACAAGTGGTCGGGCGTAAGATCAGTCTGGTTTACTTCAGTCCAGTAAACATGCACCACATAACCCATTAGGTGAAATCAGACCTGTTATAGAATATCAGTGATGTACTTCAGTGGCTTAGCCTCCAATAATATTCTGTTTATCTGGATTTCACCAGAGTGAATAAAAGAAAATCTCATATACTGTATTTCCGCCAAACCTGTTTGTTGTTTAGTGACATTTTCAGTTGAATGCCTCTCATATGTGGGGGAATTTCCACTTTGACAGACAGTTAGCCTACCAAGATGACAGCTTGCACAATGACACACTTTCACATTATCCGTCACTTAGCAAGACAATCATCAACCTCTAAACACACAAACAAACCTTTTTGTTCATGGCAGTTATTTTAAGAGTTCTGTATGTACACAGTGTTGGTCTTTTCTGCTGGAGTGGGTACCCTTTTAATGTTCTGTTAGTATACAGTGTATGAAATAAGTACCACAAAGGGATATTTAGGATTGCATCGTTTGTATAAAGGGCAGGTAATAATTGCTAAAGCAGCCAACAATGGCAACAACCAGTAGTTTTGCATGTTGTTGGTAATTTAGAACATATTCTGTGAACATATCATATCTACTAACCATTGTACAGACCCCAGTTTTTGACTACAAAAACTAATTATTCAGCAGGCATTAAAAAATGATCTGAAAAAATGGGTTATGCCATTTGCACTTGTAAGACATTCATAAAGTTTCGTGCTGCCGTATGTTCACAAAACGATGTTCTCAGTGTGCCAGAGCTGGAAACATTATGAGCAAGCATTTTACCCACATTAAAATGAAAGCAAACCAGTCTTTTTCTCAGCACATCAACACATGTTTTTATCCTCCAGGTTCAGCAGGCTACAGATGGAGGGACTATGGTGCCCTCACCATCATTATGGTGGGCATAGCCTTTGGCTTTCATCAGCTTTACAAGGCAAGTTACACCCTGCGTCTCCTGCACTTAAGACCATCAATTGACTTTGTTTTCACAGTTACTGTTTCTCTAAAATTTGTTATACACATTATGTTTGCCATCCTAAGATCTGTCAGTAATGCCTCTCCCTGATATTGCATTTAAATTGGTGGGCTTAGCTAGTACATCAGTTTATGACAAATTGTGGTGCTCGAATAGAAGGCGCTTCTGCAGTATGTAACATCACTCTGGTCTTGTTATTAAAGCTACCCTGCTTTATGTCAAAGCATGATCTCATTTGAACCCCTTTTTACTTCCCCTTCCCTCCTCCCCTTGGATACACATTTTTTTCCTCCAAAAAATATAGTTGCTAACACAGCACACAACCATTTTTTTTGCTGTCCCATCGTCTAAAAATAATCACCTTGGTTTTTATCTGGCTTAGCAGCCCTTGAACATGAGCTCATGAGGCCCCTTGTCCCCGGTGACATTAATCCCATAGTGGTTGTTAGTAGTAGTCTGAGTGGCATGTGGAAGCCATTACTCTCATTTTAGAGGAGGACAGGAGCTCCAGCAGTAGCTCTTGGCCTAGATGACAGGCCATTCTCCTCTGTGTCTGTAAGGGAGAGACGGGGAGCACGTATCATGTACATGCATATGCCTACCTGACCCTGTCAGACATATTGGCTTCTATTTAGATCCTGTTATGTCCTATAATTTCATTCTTTAATACAGAGCCTTTTATAAGGCTGCACATGCACAGTCAATTCCTCTACCTCTGTGGTCTTTCACCGATAAGAACACACCCTGTACCAGCCTACATGCAGCAGGGTTTGCCAGCCTCTGGTCTCCTGGGAGGTGGGATTCCCTGGTGGGACGGCACAGGTTGCTGTCATGTCACTGGAGCGTAGCGCCAGTCGCACCATATGTCCAGGCTTCTGTCCATACTTTATTTACGTTATAGCACACCTTGTAAACATCACACTCCCAGCAACCCACTTATTAATTACCACGTGTTGACACTCATTTAATCTTTTTCTCTAAAAAGTGTTTATTACTTGTGCTGGTGTGTCTGCTTGCCACCTGCGCTGGGGAGAAAACCCGGCTCTGGCAGCAGCAAGCTGCAACCGGCTGTGAATAGGTGATCCTTATTCAGCCTTAAAATCATAGACAATGGTTATCTTTTCAAATACATATTGAGAAAACAATTGTCTATATATATGATTTGATAAAGTTTTGTTTATTCAGTGGCAGCTTTGTGTGTCGAAGACCATGTATTTTCCCTGTAGGTCTGTCTCTTGCTTTCTGCGTCCTTTTAATTCATTGGTATTGCTGGGTGTGTGTTTTTGACCACAGTTGCTTTTATTATGGATTAGTATATTTGTCTATAACTTTCACAATAATATTAAATGGAGTAAAAAAAGTCATTTAATACTTGATGAATAACATGCAATCAGTTGTCAAAAATGTTGATTTTTGTCATATCAACCCATGGTTTCAACATGCTGTAGTTGTGTATAATTATATCAGCTGCTTGGACACTGCTTAAACATGCGCCGCATCATGCAGATTAGACAATTAGGCATCAGTTCAACAAAACAATGCCATTTAACCCATCACAGCCAAGTGTAGGTGGGCATGTCTTTTTCTTGTCTTTTTGCCCCTTCCCACTGAACAGAGGTGTAATTTTGTGCCATGCTTTTAATTGCAGAAATACATCCTTCCCCTCATTATGGGCAGGCGAGACGACAAGAAGCATCTGCAGAGGATGGAGAGCAACATTGCGGCAATGAGTGGCACGCTGACACAGACAGGTGAAGATTAATATCTTCATCACTTTCTCCCTCCTTAACATTTTCCCTCATTTATCTGTCGCCAAAATCGGGGGGCCCTGCACGTTTTTAACAAATGACGCTGCTGTCATTTCGCTTTAATTTGAAATTGCTTGTTTACTGTCAGGCTCAGGCTCAATTAATTACGTTTCGCTGAAAAGCTCTTAACCTCGGAATATTAATGAGGAGTTGGGAAATGACAACTTTTCTTCCCTCCTCTCGTCCCCCCTCACTCCCCCCCTTCCATCCGTCTCCCCTTGCACCAACTTCACCCCCATCTAAACCTCCACCACCATCATTGTCATCCACCTTCTTCCCAATAGGTGGTGAGAAAGTTCAATTTAATTTTGTGTATGAGTGTGCGTGTGTGAGAGTGTGCAGCATGGCACTGTGTGTTGTCCGGGCTCACCACTGGCCCTAGTGTGATTAAGTGTACGTTGACAGGTGCGGCTCCCATGTTGGACAGGTGAGGAATCTCAACCTGTCTGTCAGACATGGAGAGAGAAAGAGAGAGAGAGAGAGAGAGTGAGCGTGGTTGGGAGATGCTTTCCTAGCTCTTTGTCAGTATAATTAAAAATCCCAGGAGGCGTAAATGAGGGAGACACTCTGAGAAAGTTTGGTCTTGTTAGCAGCTCTGTTGAGCTGGACTTTGTTTTTTCAACCACAGTTTTTAAAGCCTAATGAGTTAAGTAACAAAGATAATGAAGGAAAAAAAAAAACACTTTAAATTGTGAATTTTCAATAACATTGTATGATAATGATATTAACAATAATATGTTTTATTTGTTTAGCACAGTGCTTCTTAATTGCATAAAACAACAATATGCTATTAAATAGAAATAAGTAAAATCTCACAAGTTAATGAAAGTGCGCTCTTTTTAAGAGAATGTTAAGAAACAAGTGATATAAAAGCAGAGTTTGGGCCTCTGAAGTCCAAAAGCATGAATGTTTATAAGTCCCCAGTTGGTTTTAGTTAGGTTTCGGTGTGTGTTTGACTTTTGTTTTTGATATATAAATATATTTTCTAACTAAATAATATGCCTGAAAATGTGATGTTGAAGTCTTTGTAATGTGTCCATGAGCTCTGTCTACCTGTCTGTATGAGACATGAAACAAAGTAAAAACTTAGCTTTAGAAGTTAATAATAAATCCTCTGATCATAGAGAGAAACTATATGTACTACTGTTTGTTTATGTGGAGGATGAGCCGTTGAAATACAAATAGCCCTATTTAATTTGTGTATGCCCTCCTGTGACGTTAATACAGGTAGTGTTTGTTTGATTTTCCAAATTGAAATAAATTACATTACCTGTCACGAACCAGTATACTGTAGATGAAACAGTTGCTATTACCATTTTATCCAGTCACACCCATGCTATTGTTTTCTGGCTGGCAAAGGTAGGTGGAGGGTTAGTATTTGTGTAAGATTGCGTGCGAGGTGTGCCACCCTGAATCTGATTAACAAATATATGCCCTTTTATGTTCCTTTTCTCCCAACTATGCAAACGCAGTTCCTCGCATTATTTTGCTGCCCATTCTTATCACTATCTGGAGATTTGCCAACCCACAAACCATGTTTTGTTTGTCAGTAAACACAGAGTTTCAGAGTGCTCCTGTTTTTTTTTGCTGCGAGAAGGTGAGCCTCCACTGGAAAAAAAAAAAAACATGGGTCTTTTCTTTATCCAGTGTGGGGAACTAATTTGCTATGACTGCAGTAGCCAAGCTGCTATTGTAGTTAATGACTGTTGTAGTTAACAGTTGGGGAGAGGGGTTGCAATTACATTGAGAGTTTTCTCCCCCTGCTTTCCCTTTGTCTTTCTCTCCCTCTCACTCCCTCTCTCCTCGCTGCACTGAGTAATAGCGGCCGACTGCCTTGCTGCTGCCAATTGCTTGAACCCCCTTTTGTTAAAGTTCATGTATTTCTCTAGTGCCGGGTGCAATGAGGTGATGTATTCTTTTGAATGAGGACTACATTAGTCTCTCTCACCAGCCACTGCTCGAGAGTAAGGGCTTTGACTCCCATTATGATTTGCCTACAACTTCACACAGACAATTAATGAATGGATCTTGGAACTCCTTCAGCGTGCCCAGCCTGTAATGGAATTGTGCGGCTGTTTGGGCACTCTGTCGGTGGGAGCCATATTGGTGACCAGCTGGCCATTAAAGACAGAGACAGCCCTGGACATATGTAGTGTACATTATATTGAGGTATTTACTGAATAATTTACTGAATATACAATGTGCACCCTCCTCACAGCAGCTGCAAGCCCCACACACATCATCTTGTCTCAGATTCTTTCTCTCACGCTCTCTCTCTCTCTCTCTTATTCTCTCTCTCTATCTATCTATCTCGCACATACAGTATACACTCTGCATCTGCAGCCTCTTTCTGATTCATGCTTGGCCAAAGTCATTGACTTCATTATTTTTGGCTTCTTATTTATGACAACTACCAATAAGAAGTCGTGCATTTTTGTCAAGAGTCTGAGAGACAATGGAGTTGACTTTGTGGAGAGCCATGAAAAGGGCTGGTCTATGAATTGCTTGGCTGAAGTGGCTGAAAAAGCACTACCAATTCAGGAGGTACATCATTACAGGCTGGCAGACAGACCCGCACATCTGGATAAGATGTTCTGTGGTGAAGTGGAATTGGAGACTAATAGGGCGGCTCTTGGCTTTGCGTGCACACCCTGTCACAATAACACCTTTTTAAGCTGGATGTCTGCAGTATTTTAGTTTTATTACCTTCTCCAAAAAGGTAAACCCGGTAGCAAACTCAGATTGTTTGCACAATGGCTTTTTTTTTTTGGCCCTCACCAACGATCCTGCTCAAACTCGTATTCTGTCAGATTCTGTGACTATGAAAAGATCAAACATTTCAGCACCCCACCCATATTGATACAACTCCACCCATTTAAACACAGGTGTCACTACAAGATATTAGTGTCTTTGAAAGATCAAATATTTTGGCTGTGTTGGTTTTTCAAAAGAAGCATGGACTCCAAGCTTGACTCTGTCTTTTGTCCTGGCCTGGGTAACTTAATGTGAGAGAAAGGTTCTTTACATCCTGTCCAGCCAGCAGCAGCTCAGGCTTTTAACCATTGGCCTGACAACCTCAGTAGTGGACCGCCACAATATCTGTTGATGTTAATCCTATTAGGCTTGATTTAACACTTTACACGCCCATGATTTATATGAATGTTTATTGGTTTTCTGTAATATAATCAGCTCGGGGAAACTTAATGCATTGTTTGGTAATACACGCGTGACTGGAAGCAGGGGGCAACAAACTGTGCCTGGTGTTATTTGAAATCATACACCCACATCCAACACCAACACTTGAACTAATTCAATCTTCAAAGTCAATGGAAAAAGAACAATATTTATTAGGATTAGGGGGGACATTTTGTCTGGCAGCCTCCTCCCAAATAAGAGCCTTGTTTTTTCCTTTGTTGATCGTTTGAGGATTTAAGATGCATTAGAAGGCAGTGTCTGGGTGGATAATGGAAGGTTAGAGACTGTTATTTGATTTAAGTTCAGACACTAGAGATTAATATCCCCATTCTATGTACCCCCACCCCCACCCTCCACCGGTGTCTCTGACCAAAATGCTGCGACTAAAGTTACGGGGTATTAGCTTTGATTATAATTCTTGGAGCACAGCTTTGATCATTGGAATAAGTCGGACCTCATCAGCTCTGTCGTCTCTGCAAAGAAGACTTGGTTTTGTGCCACTAAAACAAACACTTCACACACCCTTATTTCCTTGTTTTCAAAATTGTTTTTGAATTTGCTAAATTTACCGTCTGTTGTTCTGCTTGTTTCCACAGTAAGCCAGCTGCAGCAGACCCTGGGATCAATCCAGGAGCTCCTGATCCAGCAGCAGCAAAGAATGCAAGAGCTCTCACAGGAACTGACTACAGTAGAGGTAACTACCCCGTGTCACCGGCATACTGTATCAGCATTATTCACTATTCACACACACACACACACACACATAACCAGTTTAGAATATTGGTGGCTTTAGTTGAAAGGTTGAGATTCAGGGTTTCATTCTTATTTCAAATTGTTCCTCACACTAGTTCACTGCATCCTCATATTTAGCCAAATTCATTCATCAACGTGTTAAGTCCGGTTGAAAACAACAGTAAAGTCTAACTTAATAAATCTGTTAAAACTGGTGAAATTTGTGTTATATTATCTCACTGTAAACCAACAGGAGATAAAACAAATTTAATAAGCTTCCTTGTACTTCAGATATTAAAGTTTGCAGACTTCCTTTTTAAAAGTCTGTTTTGTTGTGATTAATGATTTGTGGCAAGGTAGACAGGCAGTAACTCTTAAATTGCAGAAGAGCTACGTAAACGAAAAAAATTCAGGTTCAAACCTCCAGATTGATGAGCAGAGCTTTCTCGAGGCCTCTGTACTAAAAACTCTTTCGCTACAAAGAGTCGTAACTACCTAAGACGGACAGCCTTATTATACTGTATATCATCAGAACACAAGCTGCAAAATAGTATGATGCATCTCATCATGGGACCATAATCTTTAACCGTATGGTCATTCGTCTTCGTCTTGATTTTTATAGACAGTGTTCATAATCTTCTCAAAATCATAAGTGTTTAGGTGAATTGCACTGTGAGTGATTGTTCTAAAAACTTATGTGCAAGGATGAAATGTTTCTTGCTTTTATAACGCTGCTCATAAATCACTTAATGATCTCTGGGCTCTTAAAAAGTGCCTTGGAAGAGACAATCTTAGACAATGTTTTATGTCCGCAGCTGTTAAGCACACGGGTGTTTCACTGTAGCATCTGGATATCCCAGGAAAACATATGCAGACACATCTGTTTCAACACAAACAAGGAAGAAAAATATGAATCTCTTCCCTGGACAAGGTTCATCAAAAACTGACAACTCATATCTAATTTGATGCTGCTTCAAGTTCTTAGCCACACAGAATCTCTGGTGTATAAAACAGTGGTACCACAAAGGAGCATGTGTGACTGCATGGTAGCAATGATATGATTTGAACCCACACTGGTTTGAAACAGGCCTAGTTGAGGTGTAGTGTCAGACAGACTGACCAAGGATGTCATTTCTTTTCATTTATCATCTTCAAATCATAGATTGGATTCAAAATCGTTGATCTTAAATTTCCCTGAGAGTCGGCACAAGGCCGTCTGTTGTCTCAGGCCGTGAAGGAAATTGGGAAATTGTTTTCATGTCCGGGATGTTTGATGAGAAACACATGTTGGTGCTGGCGAGCTACTTATCATTCACCGTTTGTGGCTTTCGGGGTTTGCTTCACCACGCTGCTCAAAGTACACCACGCTTAGCAATTATACCTCTCAACGCGGAAATGTGCCTTTAACCAAAAACACATGGAGACTTCTGTTTCCTCAGCTGCTAAGTAAACATTTCTCGTAGTTTGGAAACCGCTCACTTGTGGAGTATGTTTACTGTCCCGAAACGGGGGAATTCCGTATGAAAGTGAATTAACTGACTCTGTGACACTGTGTCCACACACAGCATGCCTTGCGCTGATGCTGCACATTTCCAGACTGCAGGGCCTAAGGCAATTGCTCTCTTTTTGAACATTTCCTCAGTTATCATGACTCTTGGAAAAAACAATAATGAATGCTCCTGTATTCTACTGCAGGTGTTAAAGATTGACTTTCCTGAGGGTTAGTCATCCCTGATGTTAAACGGCTAGGTCTATTTCTGCTCCATTATCATCACAAATCTGACTGTTAACCGTGTTTGCCCTACTGTCTCAACTCACTGATCGTTCTTTTTATTAGTGGATCCCACATAGAAGATTAGAAACCGCCTCTTTGCTTGTGTGAGACACTCTGCCAGTGGGAAAGTGCATAAATAGAGTGAAATCAATTGCATTGTACCAATGTTTCCACTCAAAAACCCTCCTCTGGGGACTTCCCTTTGAAACTAATTCCATCATAAATATACATGTGTTACACGAAAACACACTGCCTGCCGACGGAGTAACTGTGAATTAATTTGCCTTCAGACTCTCTTAAACAAGGCTTGTTAAAGATCTTATCTTGTTGCTAATGGTCCACAGGCATTTATCTTCATTTATCCAGATGCGCTGCCGTCCTTGGGTGCTGCTGGAGTTGATGTTCTTTTTTTTTCCCATTTGTTGTGTATGTGTGTGTGCGTGGATATATGTATGTGTATGTGTTTTCTTTCCTCCTTTTTTCCTCAAAGCACTTCATTAACCAGCAAAAAGGCTGACCTCCATCGCATAGACATATTACTTTCAAGGCTTTTAAACCATTTAAAGGAAATCTTTACTATGTACAGTATTTACACATTAGAAAATAAACACAGCCAGTGCCATGGTGGTTGATAATTTAATAGGTGGCACCAAGTTGTGTTCCTGTTTTTGGTTGGTTGCTTCATTTGTCATGCCTCTGCACTGGTGACTGGTGTTTTTGCGTTGTCTGTCCCTTCTTGTGAATGCAATATCTCAGGAAGCTGGTGAGATCATTTCTGTCTCATTCTTGTGAGAGTTATACATCAGGGATAATGAAGAAAGTAACTTGAAGTCAAGAATGAATTGTTAGTGAATATTTAGGTCTCTAAATGGAATAATACATTTTAAAATTTGATAGCGATGACTTCCATTTCCATAAAAAAACAAAAAACTATGCACTTATTAAACTGCTTCAAAGTTTTCAATGTATATATTTTAAGTCTGGACAAACATGAAAATAAACAGCAACTTTTTAATCGGTAGACGTAAACAACCATGAGGTGGTAATTCTAGTTTGTCGGATGTATATTTATCCATGATGCACAGTTCATCTGCAATTATGCTTTCCGTCCTGCACCTGTACACCAGGATGTGTGAAAGAAGTCAAACATCACTCAAAACAAGAGCATGCTTGTTCAATTCTCAGTTCCCTCCTAAATAAAACCACAAAGCTTTGTCTGTAGGCTGTAGGACAGTGTTATCACAAGGTAGTGTACATACACGTTCATCTTATTACTAAGAGAAAATGTACATAAAAAGTTTTGAAGTATGCACAGTAGTAAAAGGTCTTTACCATCTGCATTAGTTCTCATGTGATTATGCAGTAATGATCATAGAGTGCTCATTGTTCACAACATCATGATGTTGATGGGTGTTGTGGCTCACATGATCCTATTTTACGATTAATTCTATAGTAGGTAGTAATAATAATAATAAGAATAATAATTGTAAGAATAATAATTCAGAGGTAAAGCTCCATGTTCTGATTTTTTAAAGTGTGTGTCTTTTCAGAGCTGTTAAATATTTTTCAGTCAAATATTCTTATAACAAACTGTGTACTCCATCAGATATGTGTCAGTAATTCAGCCAGGCCTTCTAAAATCAGATTCTAAGCCGGCAGCCTACTTAAAATCTCTCCAGTCACCGATAGTCCACCACCACTCAACCCACCTAAGCACCCACTGCACTTAACACAAGATTCTTCCACAACGTGTGTGTATAAACACTGACATAATGTATCTCAAAGCTGAAATCCAGTCCTGGCCCAACATTTAATTAGGTTTCCTCAGACTTAATTAGACATATGTCAGAGGTAGTGTTGTGTGACAAGCCTTGATGTGAGATATTATATGGTGCTGCTCTGCAGATAATGCAAATTATGGATGTAGCTAGCGGTTAACAGTTATATTCTACAGCTTTTTTTCTGACATGAAGTGCATCGAAATCCTCATTTATGTCAGCAAACTAAATATCTGCTTTGGAAGTCTTTTTAGATCAGCGTATATAACAATTCTTGCAAAATGGGAGAGCAGCAGAATCTGGCGTTATTATACTGCTGCCTTGGGGAGGCAAGGGATTAAGATGGTTCTAATGAGGTGACGACTGTAATAAGAGTGTCTTCAGCTGGCCTCCAATGCTCTCCTCCTGAAACACGGCTCCTTATCAGCGAGGTTTAGGAGCCGATAAGAGCCAAAAAAAAATCCTCTTTCCCATCCTCATCTCCTTTTCTTTCTCCCCTCACTCCTCTTGCCTCCCTCCTTCTACTGTAAATGAGCCCGATCCCTTTCACATGTGATTCAATTAATTTCTTTTAGATTTAATTACAAGTGAAAGAGTTGAAGTTATCCTTCCACCCTCAATAGGGGGTCCACACTTCCTAACAAGCTTCCCATGGTGAGTCAGAAGAGTCTTAATTACAGTTTTTACTTTTCTTTTATCCCATTTTCCCTTGTCTTCTGCCTTTTCTCTCTCTTGTCAGTCTGTCCTCCTGCTCCTGCACACTTAAGCTCTTTATTTAGGAATCGACTAAGAATGGCAAGCAATTAGATACATCACCGGTTCCTAACTATTTTTCCTTAATAGCTGAACAAGGCTCATTCATGCTGGTTCGTCACAGGTTGCATTAATCAATGGTGACTGTTTGATTTGAGAGTATAGTAGAGGTGAAGCCCCTACTTCTTCCCATTTTAGTTGTTTCTATTCATTTACTTGTTACCCATTAGTCTACAGGACATTTTTTCTTTTTCCTCTGGGCCTTTGTCAAAACTTGTCATTTTATAGCTACCATTGTCAAAATATTACCTATCTCTAAAATGAAAAAAAGACATTTTCAGCAGCAATTTGGCATTCAAATATTTTTGTGTGTATACCCTGTAGCATTTTAAGCTGCACCTGTTTTGTGTGTGTGATATTTTCTGGCAAATACTGCTCTTGTCAGGACCAGCAGTCCTAATGGAGACAAAAACCTGGTCATAATATGGCAGAACCTCATTTCTGAGGAACAGGTTGAGTTTATGGCTGTCCAAATGAATGGAAGCACACCTAAAATGGATAGGTGTGTGTGTATGTGTAATACACCTTTTGATAAAATGTAAAAAGAAAAGAACAAACTGTAAAGCTATGGTCTGCTTTCATGAATGGAAAAGCAGACCGTTGCTTTGGCCGTTGTTCAAGATTCTTTATCCAAAACATGAGACACTGGCCTGATGTTCTCTCGATACCATGGAAAATTATGTAAAAACAACACGATTTGCAGACTCCAGAGCATTTGAGGCCATAAAGGTGGCTGAAGTGCAATAGCTTGTTTTCCTATCTGCTGTCACCGGCTGTTGTGCAGCTTTTAGCATTAGCAATCACCATATTTGTTCACCTTGTGACCTGTGGCCTTTTTTTAAACAAAGCTGGGTTTTGCATTTGACCTGAACAGTGTTTGTTCAGGTTTGTGTTGAGTGTTAATTGTGTTTGTCCTATAGGCAACATCTTCAACCAACCGCATCCTGGACAACCAAACAATTGGAGAGCTGAAGCAAGAACTTGCCTCTTTGAAGGGCTTACTACTCAGCAGGTAACACAGTGATCCTGTGTGTGTGTGTGTGTGTGCTTTGCGTGCGTGTGTGTGTGTGTGTGCACATGCGTACATGCGTGTGTGCTAAATTTTGACTTCCTGATGCTCCTCATTGTTTAACAGAGATGAATTACTGTCTGTGTCAAACACATACAATGTGTTATAAAACTACTGCTCTTTTATATTAGCTTCACTCTTAAGATACTCGATGTCAGTGACATCATACCAACAGGTTAAAAACAAATCTGAAGTTTGTTACAGAAGTTGTGTAGCTTGTTCTTGATGAGTGCGTATACCAAACTTTAAAGTGAACTGAAACCGGAGAACATTGGCTAGTTGTTTCCAGTGCTTTCAGTGCTCAGTTGTAGTCACATGAGTGAAGTCCAGAAGGTTTTACACAAGGCAAGGCAACTCTTGCATATTTGAGGTATGTGGTGTTTGAATGCTCTCAAAAAAGCCAGCAAATGAAGCTAAGATTTTTAGTACTGTACACATAGGAATTATAAAACAACCATTGTGCATATGTCTTTGCAGAGTCACTTCTACAGTGGAGAATTGTTGCAGTTGGCCTGAAAGTTTGTGTTTGTGTATGAATAAATAAAATAAAAGAACACATAATGTCACATTGCTCTTCCAAATTGCACACTTAAAGCATAATCATTAATCTCAAAGATGTTTAATCTCACAGGCACTAGAGGTTATAATACTGATTGCACCATTTCTTTTACTTCACAACTTGCCTCGGCCAATTAGCATACTGCAGGCATCAGCTGGTCTTCTGTGTTTTACTGCTTTTATTGGTTAGCAAGATAACCACACATGCATAATTGTTCTTGTGCAACTTTTTGTAATTTTATGAGTACAAAATGAGAGACAACTATAAAACTACAACAAGAGAAATGAAAAATCTTCTGTGAATGATTATTTCATTCACTTATTCTATGTTAATACAAAATTGAAGGTATTTTGTGACCGTGGTTTAAAAATATCTCACCGTGTAGATCTCTTCCAGCTTGGTTCTTCAATCTAGTCAGGCACATTTCAGCTCAGTCACCCCCATTAGCATGCATGACTATGTATCAGTGTCTGTAATGAAGGCTGAAGTAATGGTGTACATCAAAAAAACAGCAAGGACAAAAATTGCCTCAGAACTGTCTAGTTGAGCATGTTTTGTTCCCCTCCTACATTCTAATCAGTAATAATCCCATCATCGTTTGCTTTCCTGGCTTCACCTGGATTCACACAATGGTAAAGACTTGAATTAGAAAATAAAGTCTCAGTATCACCATCTGTCTCCTAACTCGTTCCTTTCCTGTTCTAATGATCCAAATCATCCCCAAAGTTTTTTTTTTTTTTTTAAACCACCAAGAAGTGCTGATCACGTTACAACTCAGGGTTGTCCTTTTCATCTTAAAAGCTGCAGTCGGTGTAATTAAAAAAAATCTTCAGCACCTTAACCAGGTGTGGGGAACATCTGGCAGTTTGGGGGAGGGGGATTTTCTTTGTTGTAGTTATGAGAATTGCAAAGGATGCATAGTGTGTGTTTGTGCATGTTCAAATGTTATGCATGTAGTTTTGTGGTTTGTGGCCAAATGATGACCGATTTGATCATGGGAAAGCGCTTTCCACAAAGTGTGATCACTGTGATGTTTTTGATGAGGTCATAGTCAGCTCTCGTTTCTCTCGTGTCTGGTCTGTTTCCGCAGGAGACAATTCCCCTCTACCCCCTCTATTCCTAAAATTCCCTCATGGCAAATTCCTCTGAAGCCACCTTCAGCACCCAGCTCGCCTTCGATTAACCACACCAACAGCAGCAGTGACATCTCTCCTGTCAGTAATGAGTCTGCCAACTCCTCCCCCGTCAAAGATGGACACCACAACCCCCAGGATGCACTGGGAGGACCTGATGGAGCTCTTGGTATTAACGGAGATGCCAGCATTATCAACCTCGGCACAGTGTTGCCCCTGGACTTGAAGGACCAGGTCCGCATGGAGGTGCAAGGGGAGGAGGAGCGGAAGGAGGAGGATGATGTCAGCCACGTCGAGGAGGAGGAGGAGGGCCTAAGCATGCAGACAGAGGATCGGCGAGGTGGAGACGGACAGATTAATGAACAGGTGGACAAACTGAGGCGACCCGAGGGTGCCAGCAATGAGAGCGAGGTGGATTAGACCGCAGTACAAAGCACAAAAACACTCTCCAAACACCACTTCCTATTTCTGCTGATGGCTTTGTTTCAATCTGCTGCTCTCTACTCGCACTCATCATGTTTGTTTAAAAAAAAAAAAAAATTTATAATAATTCTCTCTTCACCGTCTGTTTCCACTTGTTTCCATAACATCTTAATCTTGAGCAAAATGAGGAGTAGGCATGGGCGTGATAAGACGCAAAACTGACAAATATTGTCTAGTTGACACATGGCTTACCTCAATTTACTTTTCATCATGCAAACTAAATGACGGCACGCAGAGCTGAGTACCATTTTGTGACTGTACTGACAAATGATAAGAAATAGTCAAATCAGGAGTTAAAAAAGCTGTACGCTGAACTCACGCATGTGACTTTTAATTTCCATGATTTGATCAGATAATACACAGCTTTGCATTGGTGGTGTAGTAATTGCTCTAATTGTATCTTTCATACACAGACCAAAGAGGCAATGCTGCAGAGAATAGCTCTGCCGTACGGTGCAGCTGTAGGTCAGGAGTCATATGTTGGTGCTTCAGTCAAAGTTACTGTGAGCTTCCAGAGAAGCATTAACACAGTTTGTCTCCCTGGTGATGGCAATAGGGGAGGACAAGTTCTTCCAGGGCCACAGCTTTTAGCCTCTTTTATGTGTCCTTTCGCATTGGTGTCAGTCTGTCAATAATTCACAAGGCCAGCAGGGTGGCATTTGGGTGAAATAAAAGCCCTGAAATTTGAGATTAGAATGTGATGACGGGCTTTGTTCCATGCCGGTGTCAGAGTGTTCATAGGCTCAAAGGAGGGGAAGATAAATGTTTTTTCCCCCGCTTTGCTTTTTCACTGAGGGCTGAATTGCACATCTCTGTGCATGCGCTCGTGCGAGGCAGGCAAGAGAAACCAGGTTGTCTGCTGAGCTGTATCTGTGTCTCCAGCAGGGCAGCTGATTTGGTTTGTGAAGTATGTTAATAATCAAATGATCAACAAATAACAGATGTATTAGTTCATGCAGCTTGAAATGTCAAGGAGGCTAAAAGAGGAAATCTAATACAGAAAGCCCAGTTGCATTGTATTATTTTCCGTGACAAACCCTCGGGTCCAAATTATGTATGGCCTCCTACAGTGAATAATCTTTACAGAAAACCACCACCGATATTTTGTAATTAAGCTGCAATAAGACAACAAGGGCTGCCACAGATGGAAGTTGCAGAACTCACTTGTTTCGACTCGGTGTGGAGGTGGATGGGGGAAGTTAGAAAAAAAAAAAATTGCCCCATGATTGAAAAGGAAAGCAATGAATGAATACTTGACTTATTGAATTACTCACTGTCTCCAGCTAACAAGAAGAGTCCATGAGTGAGAAGGAGGGATATCAGCTCTCGTGCCATTTCCACCTCCAACACATGGCCGCCATAGGAACACAGAAAAGGTAGATGGACTCTGAACATTTCTGTGCGACACCAAGTTCTTGTCTACACGTGGCTTTTTAGTTATGTTCATTTAGTTCATGTGAAATGCTAACAACAGTGCAGCATCCTGTAAATTGTATTTTTTATTTAGTAGAAATGAATTTGAATGGGTAAATAATTGTGGTCTCAAGACATTCAGACTCATGTGGTGTAATTTATGCTTCTGTGGTTTCAGTCCTCTCTAAGTTTCTGACCAATGGTTAAGTGTTAGCCACAATACACCACTGTTATAAATTTGGGTTATATTTATTCTACATTAAATGAAAACGTCTGACAAATCTAATATTACTGTAATTTTATCTCTATTTTGTACATTTCTTGCATTCAGTTACATCTTTTTCTTGGAGCCACATAAGTTTATTTTGAGACATACACATCTTAGTACTTGACTTCTGTTAAAAACTGCTGATTGTAAATTCTAATTGAATAGCGTGTACCTACTTTGTATGTACGTCATTTCAATTAACATTAAAGAAAATGAAAATGACCATGAAAAGCTTCGATCACACACAGTTGTAAGTTGTTGATGGAAGTTGTGTCACATCTTTTTTTTGGCTTTCCATATCTCTGAGGTGTTTGAATAAATTTAGGTACCTTTTGTGGAGCGATGACGTTTTTTGCAATGCTCATGTCAAGCAATAAAAATTCTAAATTTTCTGTTTGGTTGTAATAAATTAGACCGTACAATACTCTCTATTCCATAAGACAACTTTTTGTCACACTCTGAAATAATAGCAGAACTGTACATTTTCACCATTTGAGAAGGAAAAAAAAAATCTAAATATTCAAACACCAGTGAATTCAGAAACCATTCACAAACCAAGTCAGTTTCACATTAATCTCTCTGGTTCCTTTTCATTTAGATGTGATGTGTCTTTAAGACCAGATACACGTCAGTTTGTGTGTGTGTCATGAATCATGAACCACCCAGTAGTGAATTTTCAGAAATCATGACAAGGCAGGGACTTTTGCCCTTTTTCAGCGTACACTCTGGAAATGAGTAAGTGACACAGTTATACATTAAACATGTGAAGATTTGTTTATTTCTGTAGGTTGGTTGCCAGCGTCTGTCTTTGGCTTTCTGTTGTGGGAGTGCTGCCTGCTTGAGTAGGATTTCCCATTCCATTTTGAACACATTAAATATTACACAAACATATTTAGGTTTTATAGTTTTCAAATTGCTTGTTTTAACTGTTTAATCTTACAGCACTCAATACTGAGGTAAGGTGAGGCAGGCAGAGAGGGGGAATAAAGAAAGGTAGTTTCAGATTAGCAGAGACGGAAGGAAAGTAACAATTGTTCACAGTAATCGGATGTCAGTAGAGTGGATCTTCTTGGTCATGCACAGAGAGGAACGAGTGCCTTTAAGTAGCTGAAAATTACCTCATGTTTTTTTACAATGTGTTTTGTTCTGTTTGAGTGTTTTTAGACCTTCGCTATCCTGTGATCATAACCACAATGATAAACATCTATCACGTTTACAATGTTCATTTCAGAGTCAACGCATCAGTCTCAGCTTTACATTATCAGACTTTCCTTTTCTCTTTCATTTCCAGCTGAATGTAGTTGTACTGTTAAAATCAGCTCAGTGTGGTTAAGAACAATATCTCACAAGTAGCCAATAGGTGAGCTGTACCAATGCTAGATTTGCACAATATCATGCTATTGCCAGAGTAGTAACATTTATTAATTTACATCCAATTCAAAAAGTACTGTACCAATTTAGTTGTATGCTCATGATTGGATAGCGGATGCAGCAAAATTACAAACATTTCAGTATGTTTACCTGCACAGTTTAATCGAGTTGCGGTCATACCTGACCGAGTTGGGCAATCGGACAATTGCCTGACTGCAATAGGCAAATGGACAATTGCGAGTTCAAGTTTACATGGCAGAGGTGGAAATTGATATGTTGGCCATGTATGCCTTGCTCCATCTCCATAGGTGGCGCTGTATCTCTCTATAAGCTGGTGCGTATTGAATCCGTTTCCTGTTGACCTTAAAGTTACAGAAAAACAAACCGCAAATGGCGAAGAAAAGCTCGATTTTAGTCGGACTAAAGGGTTTACGTGATATTCAGAAAACCGAATTCTTGTCTTAGTCCGACTAAAATCAGACTTTTAACATTCATGCATTCATCCTGGTGTCTTTACTGCCCACAATGAAGCTCAAAAGTATTATGCAAGTAGCAGTAGCATTAGCCTGGTAGGTAGCTACCATAAAAGGTTATGTACAATTTTCTTCCAACAATTATGTGAACTCAATGAGACCTACACACAAATTCTAATGTACTAAATTGCTAATAGCCCTCAATTGGAATCCTTCCAATAGCTGCTGTGATTAAGTTCAGCTTATTTTTGCTCTGACTAATTATTGCTCGAATTCATTGCTTACCCCCACAACTATGGGCTAAACCTGAAACGCCAATGAATTCTATTTTGTAGCAAAGTTTATGGGTTTCTGTGCTCTAATAACACTATCCTACATTACAACCTTGTCTTTAAAAAAAAAAAGCTAGTTCTTCCTTACACACGGCATTATGAATATTAACATGCATTATGAGTTGTACAGATTTAATTTATCAAGGTCTAAATGATCAATAGCGTTTCACATATTGATGAGGTGTATAAACTTCTCCGAGGTTCGATACCACATCCCTTTGTAATCCATTAACCTCTCCCTGGAGTTCAGGCCAACCTTAGATTTATAGAGACCTAGTGTAATAAATCCTCTTGTACATCATTTAGTGTCTTTGGGGATTTGCTGTGCATTCCTGTTCAGAAAGCTGTATCCATCCTACCCTCATATTTTTAATCTACGTTTTAAGATTCTTAACAGCCTCCTCTGCACTTTGTATACTTTTTCAGCAGCCCAGAGCCCATATTAATACACTTCCTGGGTAGAGCTGGCCAGTTAGTCAGTAACAAGCGCTCCTCGATGTGGTAATGTAGTGAGGGATTGTTTGTCCAAAGCAACACCTTGGTTTTGACACCATTTGGCTCCCCGGTTGGGAGCCTTAACCTCATCAATCTTGCTGCTAAACGGAGAGCACTCAATAGGATAGTGTATCGACGCGCTCTGAACTCCATTGTTCACTGGAACTCAACACTCAGCAGGTTAGAGGGCTGAGTGTCTCCTTGAATCAATGCAAGTGTTGTTAGCGTGTAGCAGCTAGTCAGAGGGCTAACATGGTTCTGTCTGCAACGTACACACATCATTAAAACTCCCTCAGTCCTTGAGTGTTGATCGCAAAACACCTTTTGTTTTGCACAATCATTTATGTCCGGGCAACACAGGTCCAGTTGCTCTCTCCAACATGGCTTCCAGACATCTCCAAGGGGAAGTGCTGTGAAAAAAATTTGCATAGGGAAAGGTCAGGGATAATGCAGGAAGAGGAGTGCTGAGGATGAAATACTTACTCCTTCCTCTTCCCTGTCAGATAAGATGCATGTTGCAAGCATCTGTTGTAATAACTCGATGTGTGAGAAGGCTTGTAGAACATCACTTTCTTTTTTTTTTTTTTTACCCCCTCTGGATTTTTCCTCATTTATCATTTGCATCAAAACTGTGGAAACCACCTTTCAACATATTCCTATTAAAACCTTGCAATTTAGTTTTTGTTTTATCTCCTTTTTTGATCTACTTTTTGTGCAGTCTTTAGCTTGGCTATAAACTAGCAGTGTAGCTCAGGAATCGATGCATTCATCACCCAGTTTCCACCAGTATTAGTCTAGGCCAGCATAGAAGTCAAGGAGGTAGCAGCCTATTCAGCTGACAGTGTTAAGCCTGCCCCACACTAGAGGATAATTGGCCAGATTTTGGTTCCGATCTGGCCCTTCTGACAATTGTGGGTGCCTTTTTTGATTTGAACAGACAATCTGGTCAAATTGTTCTGTAATATGAGGGGTAAACTGATGCAAGAGTCTTCCCGATTTAAAATCTGAACTGACTATTTACACCAACAGTCCATGTCTGTTTATATTCTGAAATCACGTTATATCACGCAACTTTCTGTTCGATTAAACACCAAATGTGGGGTCCTGAGTCTTGACTGGATCGTCCAGTCCATTGTGTCTGTGGTCTCCCATGTTTTTAAAATTCATAAAATTCTTTAAAATCCTCTAGTGTGGGGCAGACATAAGTCATTTAGTCATATCAGTGGATCTTGTCATGTTTGCCAATATCTGATAATAAATTTTAAAGGCAAAATTGGCCCATACCAATATTGTGCAGATCATATCGTAGCTTCCCCAATCTTTTACTTCACTTCATGGAAAGAGGGTGAAAAAAACAATAGTGTTCCATTTTAGTTTGCTGTATATTAACATCTATTCAACGGATTCATTTTTGCAGAGGATGAATAACTATCCTAATAACTTTGGTTTTATTTATTGTTTCCATATGTTTTTATGTGCTGTTTTTTTTCCTTTATGCTGTGAGACAATGTGTGGCTTTTAGTGAAATAACAGAACAAACAAATTGCTGTTAAAGGCATTCAGGGGGCACTCATTTAGTAATGCCACCATCAATTTGTAACCAAATACAAGATGGGAAACTAATGACATTCTCGTCACTCATCTATTCCCAAGATAGATGGTGCTAATAGGTGTATGTTAGCATGCTAAACTAAGATGGCAAACTCCATAAATATTATACCTGGAAGCATTGCATTTGAGACCGTGTTAGCATGTTAGCATTTAGTTCAAAGCGATGCCACACTGCAGTGGGCCCTTGGTCCTGTTGAAAATATTAGTGAGCTAAGATTCATCATTGGCTCATAATTCAGTGCCCTACGCTTTCTTTTCTCTGACTGATGGCTTTTCCCAGTAGTGATTTCAGCAGTGAAAGTAAGGAAGCATGGGTCACCTCCAAAAGCTCTCCCCGCCTGTCTCTAAAAGCAGCTCACCCACTCTGAGTGGCTGCTGAACTCTGGCTCCTTCCTGGTGAAAATGAGAACATTTGACAAGCCAAGGTCACCAGGGGGGTTTTGCCTGTATAAGGCTTCAATCGCAGGGCCCGGTGAACACTGCAAAGTCATAAAGCACTTTGTCATCACTCGCTATATAAACTCTCAACAATCAAGTGGGATCACATTCCCTCCCTTCCACTCTGTGTGGCCTGTGTCACTTGATTTTCTCCTGGCGCTGTTTCAAATCCAAATGGAGTATGTGAATACTGGGGGGCTGTCATGTGGAAGACTGCAGGGTCTCCTTTGAGCCTGAAGCAAAGCTTTACTAACCTGTATTGGCAGGTAAAGCACAAGAGAGGAGCAGGGTGGAAAAACAGTGGCAGGCTGTAAAAAGAGGGAAACAATCGGGCAGGTGGTTTCTGGCCGACAGTGTTCAATAATGAGCCATGAGGAGAGAATGGCGTTCATGAGAACATGCAGGGCGACAACAGGTAGAAAGAAAAGAAGAAGAATGCACTTGCCTTGCACTGGCGGAGAGCAGACATGCTATTGTGAGGAGATTGGATTATCCAAAGAAGGCCTGTCAGCCTGCTGAGGGACCGCGGCTTCAGGCGGCGCAGGGGCAACAGGTGCGGCGCTGGCCAGCGCTTGTGCAAATTAGACTAATCACAGGGCCTGACGGTGGAACACCTGAAGCACGCTAGCAGCCAGGTGGACAGAGGAGGAGGGAATGGGGAAGAAGGGACATGAAAATAAAGGTGGTTGGAGAGCCAATCACTTGGCAGCTTTCTTTTTTGCATTCACTGTTGTCGGTAAATTGTTTTGGCAAACGTCATTTCACTTCAAAAATGAGACTCCCAGTTCTCAGTTGAGGTTATATTTGGACTCCTTGTGCGAAATGTCTGCATCCTAACATTCTCAAATGTGCTGTAAACGTCGCTCACATTTTTAAATGCGAGACCTTTCTAATAAGCACTGGTTCCCTTAACTTAGACCAAAATGGTGGACAAGAAGAGTGTAGCCACCACCGTAATATTAGCACTGATCGTCACGCGAGTTCTTTGTCTGTTGGTTGAAATTTTAGTCAAGCTTCGATTCACTCAAGCATGTCTGTCCTCATAGACTCATTAAGCACACAATGCAGGGTGTGAGAAGTCAGATCTGATCTCATGTTTGTCACAGAAGACGCATCGCTGTCCGCGTGTGATCGGATCACTGAGGACGGATGTTAAGACCAAGAATGGGGCCTTCCAAAAAGTAATAAATCAGTCACGTTTTCTAAAGTCTGGATGTTTTCTGTGAACTGAGGACATTTTAATAGCCAGTCTGAATCACGGATTTATTCATTCAGATTGAGACAGTTATTCAACATGCATATTTCTTTATTCTTTATTTTTTATTTAAATGTAGTGTTGTTGAATCACTTCTTTTTTTTTCCTTTTTTAAACGGTCTATATTAAAGTCTCATTTGAGAAGTGGCTGGTAAAGCAGTGCGGTTTGTAGAAAAAAAGAGAGAGGAAGGCTGCACATTCACTGACCTTGTCCTCCAAAATTGGCATGGATTGTCACAGCGAAACACAATCCACATTTTCATGCCTGGAGTGAGGAGGCGAGTGAGTGAAAAACGTAATCCCAAAATCCCTCAGTGGACACCCAATGTCTTGTTTTGGACGGTCTGTGGGACTCACAGAATTCTTTTGGTAACAGAAACCCAAACTGAATGATGGACATTTTCTATTATTAGCCTCAGCAGAATCTTCCCAACCTTTGCGTCTTCCATGCTACAAATATCACATTGCTGATGTATTCCATATTAAATTACTGAGTTTTAACTGAGCAGGGCTGTGCAGTGTCTGTTATCAACAACCATAATGTGGAAGATTAGCACACACATGATGCCCACCTGTTGCCCCGCTCTGTTTTATGAAGGTCACAGCTGTGATACTGAAACCGGTCTTTTTAAAGGCTTGCATGATGTTTATGAGCCGCTGCTTATATTCAAGAGTCATTCAACAGAAATAAAGCTGATTGTTAACACTTTCTAAATGTATTTCAACAGTGTGGCCAAACAATAGCAAAACCCTCAACCTTATTCCACGAAGTACTTGAGTGAACTCTGAAGAAGAAGGAGAAAAAAAAAAAGAGAGAGAGTGACATTTGCCGTCTTGCACAGTTGTCACATTTCTGTTTAACTTGTGCTATTTCAAGTTTACCCTCACTCCCCAGACAGTGTCACCTTCATGGGAACATGGGAGCAGTGACTGCTTTTTCTATATTTTCACAGCAAACGTATTCACTTAACACCAAACAAGGTCAAAAGAAATGTTTTCATGACTTCTGGGTTATAATTAATTAACCACAGTTAACCCGGTTTGGCAATCATTCACTTTATGCAGTTATTTTGTCACTTTTGCTCAGAGAAAATGTATTTCTGTTTTATTTTGTGCAGGGAAATGTGGTTTGAAAGCAGTTTTTCTAATTAATTCTTCAATGAATGAGTTGAATCATGTCTGCATTTGAAGGAGTGTTACTTAGTGATAGTTTGTTTCACTTATTTCTGAAGATACTGAGCTTAACAGTTGGGGAGAGGATGCAATTTTTAGACCATCGCTTTAATTCAAATATTTCGATTGGTACAAAAAACACCTAGCTGTATGTCTTTTATAATCCTACACTTTAAGTAATATGACCACAATATTTTTTATGCAAGTAATTCATTAAGGTACATGAACACTCAGTGTGAGTGAGGTCATCTTTTATACATTCAGAAAAAAAAACTAGCATTCCTTTATGAACAAGCATATAAACCACTTAAAGCCCATTCAGAAAAAAATAAATAAATAATATTTTCCCCCACTGAAAATGCAGTTGCATTAACATAAGAATGAGTCACACAGCGCTGGTTTTACAGCTCTGTCAAACGCTGTCCGCTCTATGTTCCAGTCATCATTGCTCTACAGGAACACCGTGTCGTACCATTCCAGCTTATTGTCAGCCAATATGGCAGGCTTTTCCCCTGAAAGAAAATGATCCCATTCCCCTCGGACTTGCGTCAAATCAAGCAAATTTACAGCTTAGCACTTAAGAAGTTCTCGGTTTGCCAAGAAAGCAGCAGCAGCAGGCCTCGCTTGCCACTTAGCCGCGCTGCGCTGTGGCAACTGGAGTGGAGTGAGAATTACTCTGGCTTCTGTGTGAGCCGGACCATTCTCTCCTTTTGGATCAGAAACTCTGCTACTCAACTCTGGAGACCTCTGGTCCAATTCAGAAGCGAACTGCTTGGAGGGTAATGGCCGCGTGGCGACGGGCCAGACTGGATCGCGCGTTACATGCACGTGTTTCTGGTCACTGTCTGCTACTAGTTGTTTGTTCTGTTGGCAAATGTGTGTTTAAATGTGGGGATGATGACTCATCCTTGGCAATGGGCAGACTTGAGGCAAAGTAAAACAAATACAACGCAATGTTTGGTATTTCACAGTAAACATTTATGTAATGGGGTCGGCAGGAGGCTCATTTTTCACAAGCTGTTTAAAGGGCCACAACACTTGTCTCTCCACTGGATTCTGTTTGTTTACCAAATAACAACGCTCACGTGACATTACGCTCCCACTCTTTATTTGTTTTGTTTTTTTGCATAAATTGGTTCAAATCGCTTCAAACACATCTTGTTTCTAACTCGACACGATAACAGCGTTTCATTTGGACCATGATGGCAATATGATAATGTGTGACACAAGGATTTGTTTTTGTTTAGATTCAAACCATCCATCAACATTTAAAACGTATCTTTTAAGAATTCAAATCAATTGTAAATAAATAGCTTCGGTGTCATTTAAGACACATTTAGCCTTGACTAACCTACAGCACATTCATGTAGTATATGATAAAATCATAGAAGGGTCAAGACACAGAGTCTCCGCCATTTAGGCAAAAAGAAAATAAACAATATAAAAAAGGGTCATCACCCGGCTCATTACCACAACTGGCTAATCAGCAGTTTCTTATGTTGTTTGCTCAACTTTTCCCCCTGTGTGAACGGGCCAGCGTTTAATCCAGTTTTTCAGGTTTTTGAAGTTAATAACCACACCACAGTTGTTTGTGTTCACTTACTCAATGTTCCAGCAAAACTGTGAGAAGAATGCTTTGTTATCTCTATGTCCTAACAGAAAAAAAAGTGTTGAAAGACAAAGATTTCTAGATAGACTGCCCTCTAAAGAATGTCAGATGTGTTTATGGAAAAAAGAGGAAAAAAAAAAAAGTCACCCAACCAGAAAGAAAACACAGGTGTTGCACAATTGATGTTGAACAACATCTGATTCAAAGCAGCTGAGCATATAGAGAACCAGATCTGTGCTTTATATAGTATAGCGTCTTTTAAAAGGTTATTATATATTCGTTAGTGCATGAAATCATGCGTGGCGTTGAACCAGCAGTTGCTATGTTGTAAAGCATAACAACAACCTGGCTCTCTTGGTGTGGTTGGGTTTACAAGAAGAAGAACTAGAACAGACGTCATTTCTGCAGTTCACTACTTTTACCCATGATTCTTAGTCCACTGCTGTTTGGCAGTGATGCATCAATACGTCCACCAGAAAATGTTTCATGTTGAATCTAGTTCTTTTTAGTATTCATAAGCAACAATCCAGGGAATCTTGGCTGAATGGCTGTTAATAGACTTTAGATTACTGCGTACGTCACACTATGATCCCTAATCACAGATGCTAAGATTATCACAGACCCAGTCACACACGTTCACGGGGAACAGAGACGCATCTAAACTGAGCCACACAAGGCAAAGCCGCATGTTCCTATGGTCCTGCATCCAATAAGGTCTTGTTAATGGTAAATTGGATGAGTGTGTGTCCAATTCTCCATTTCCTCAGAGGTGTCTGAGCAGCAACAGCTGCTACCAATGGCAAAGCAAGCTTCTTTTTTTTTTTCTCCACACGGCCCCCTTTTCTGTCGTGTGACTGTGGTCTTTCCAAAATAACCCATACACACATGCAAAAATAGATAAATGAACATCTATTGCAAAGGGCATGGGATTTAAAGTGAGGTCTGCTCGGGGCAGAGTGCTGAAAGAGACGAGGGAAACATCTCGTCCAAAAATGTGAACTATAAATGGGCCAATGAAGCAGTTAAACGAGCGGTGCAGCCATGTCATATATACACATGACACATGATACGCTGTACACCTGTGAAGCTGCATTTCAACAACAAGCACTCTGATGACCAAGATAAGATTCGTTTTACGCAAAGAGCTTTTCTCCATTTTGCGGTCGGCGGCTCATTTTTGTGTTGCTGTTTGTGTGTCGGACAAACGGGACTTGGTTTTAAAAACTTTCCTTTGCCACAGTTTGCAGCTCGAATATTAAGTTAGACATCAGCTGACGAAGCCAAAAGTGAACTTAATTAGGCTTTTTCAAGTCCACAGTTCCCATGCTGTCATGTTCTTTTGTGTAGCGCGGAGAGGAGTCAAAGTAACCGTGACGACGTTTCTCAGGCTAATGTATGGGTGAGATATCAGATTATAATAAATTGAAGGATTACATACCGTCTAGCAAAAACAGACTTTTTGATGAAATTCTTTGATGGACCATTCAAAAATATAGAAACTGTTCATATTTTTATGATTTTCAAGAGTTCTCACTGTCACATGAACAAAGTGTAAATAATACATAAGGCACTTTTAGAATATCCTCTCAGAAAGCATCCAGGTATAAAAGTCACGTGTGCTGTGCTTTTCTGTTTGACTTTTATTCCTGAATAGTTTATACTTCTCATGTTATTCTTCCTTGTAGCTGTTTTAAAGTCTTTTTTTTTATCGAGATTCACTTGTATGTCTCGTACATGCGTCAGAATTTACAGTACAGTTGACTTTGACTTTTGGAGGCCAGCACTTGCATGTTCACACCGTCATCACAGTAGCAGAGTGAACCAAAACAGAACAATGGCAGCCACAAAAAAACTAAAGCTAAAATTGCTTATTCTCATACCGTAGTTGTTTTAATGGGCGTCATGTTAGAATCTTTGTGTTTGTGTTTCCTTTCCACTGAGTCTCCCTTTTGCACCACCTACTTTCTGCACAAGCCAAGTACAAACTATTATGTTTTAGCGACACGCTGACCTGTTGACTTCCAAAGAAAGTTTAAGTTGAGTTCAGATAATCCTCAACAAAACTAAGGGGTGTAGCCAGACAGATTTACATATGAGAGAACACACTGTTTCAGTGAAATGTGCCTGGGGCTAGGTTTTGCAGACAGATGTGGACTTAAATAAACCATACATGCATCACATCCCCACTAACATACCTTTGTCTCAGGGCACGGATCACTACAGGTGTTCCTTTATGATGGAAAGCACATACCGTACAGAATGGGGCCAATCAGCCTTTTGCTCCGGCTGACTTTAGAGCGGTTATTATTTCAGCACAAAAGCTGTACCCACAAATATGTTCACAATGTAGTGGCGGTAAAACAAAAAAAAACGCACGCACACCGTAATTACACACATCGCCATCTCCCCTGGCAACTCATAAAATGGAAGTACAAAGTAGTACACACACCAGAGCGTCACACTTTTATCTTATATAGCTGATATTTCTCTCTTAAAGTCTGTTGATAAGGTGAAATGTACATGTTAAGGTCCAGCGTGTATGAATTAGTGACTGTAGATTGACTCCTTCTCGCTTCCTTTTTTCCCACACATGTCGGGATGCGGTGGCCTTGACGTACAACGAAGGATGTCGTTGATCTTTGTTAACATAGCAGGCTTCTGCTTTAAAACAAGGGGAAACTTGTGGCCCTTTTATATGAAAGGCCTATTTAAAGTGATTATACTCATGGTTGGTATATGCAATACCTGTGTATAAACCCTCCTGAATGTTCCACACTGGATTTTTAATTTGTAACGTATGTAGCATGATAATGGGGATTGAATGACGTTGAGCACACTATCTTAAAGCTACTACATTTAAAAAAAAACAAAAAACTTCTTGATTGTGTATGAATGACTGACTGAATTTGTGTTTTTTTTTTGTTCATGTCGTCACGGCTGCCTGTGCTTGCAGGTATTATTATTGTTTTTATCTCCTCTCATATGATCTAGCTGATCGTCCAGAGCGGGGTTGTCCAGCTCACCCTCTCTTGCTATTGCCACAGGATTCAGGAACAGGCAGGTGGTTTAGTCCAATTTGGGCAAATCTCTATAAATCCTCCCACCGTGGCTGTACCCTCCTCAGACTCCACTGTACAATATCTGTCTTCATCTAAGAGTGCACAGGCCCGGCCACCTGCTTTTCCTCTGTTTCGCCCCCACCTTTCATGCTTTGTGAACTTAATAAAAGCTGCCATTAAGCAGCGCTTCATCTGTTTGGGCCTTAATCTGCCTTATAGGCATCATGTGACCACATATGCAGCGCACACCTGTCGTATGCGTTCCCAGCCCCGCCTGTTGCCTCCCCCGTGCTGCTCATACTCTCACCCAACCTGTTCCTGGCACATCAACCCACTGCATGTCAGTGATGGCCGGCATGCATGCGCCCCCACCACACACACACACACACACACACACACACACACTGTTGGCACGTCCTATATATACAGTGAGGCGCTGAGGTGTTTTATGAAAAGTTAAGATAGGTGTTGTTCCCTTGTTGTTGACGCTCAGAAACACAGTGACACCGAAAACAGGCCTAAAGTCGTTCAGTATGTTTTTTTATTTCACTGAGTGAAAAGCTCAATCTTTTGCATAAGACATGCAGAAACAGAAGAGAAAACATAAATATAGCACGATAAGGGTGAACAGTACTGTATCCAAGTGGAAATAAGCAATCACACTAGAATGAGTAATAGTGCTGAGGGCAACAAATTCAAGTAGACTTTAAAAAATTGCTTCATTGTCTTTTTCTTGTATAAAATGTCACATGAATCTAGCCAAATTGAGCGCTAATGAGAGATGGCTTTTAGTCCAAAAGTGCAATATATTTTACAAAGTCTAAAATGTTGCTCTGCGTATCCACTACGCTGCAGTAAGCAGGCGGCTTTCATATTACATTTTTCCAGCAGTGGAAATACATCTCAGTTTATTTCCCCACCACCTTTTATACCATCCCTTTTTACTCTGTTAATTAAAACAGCAAAATGATCTGTCATTTCAGCAGCAGTCTATGCAGGATTTGGAGGTCATTTCCGTCTGGTTTTTGTGTAATATAATTTTCATGTTTATTCTTTTTTTTCTTTCTTTTTTTTCTTCTGGTAGATTATATACAGGATGCCAGCTGGCTGACAGATGGTGATGCCTTTACTTGTGATTTTTCTCCATTTTTTTTTTTTTTTTTTTTGTTTAATAAAAAAACATCACAAGGAGGAGAAGCAGAAAGGACAGGAACAGCTGCAGACAAGGGGGACAGGCAGAACCAGCACGCTGGCCACTGGGTGACATCAGGGAGTGGGAGGAGAACCCAGGACATGGATCAAGGAAAGGAAAAAAAAAAACAACAACTTGGACAAAAGACAAATAATGTGTAAATGTGCCCTATTAACACAGAACAAGACACCGAGAGCCATTTTGTTAGCGGGAGCAGGCCTCTTAAATCTGTCTTGTTCTTGCACCACAAAGTCAAGCATGGACAACAGGCGACTCCAACAACAAATATTGTTGATTCTTCTACCTGCATGGATGCAGATGTATTTTCTTTTTCTTTTTTTAAACTTTTCTTCAAATTCTGTGGCAAAAAAAAAGTCCCAGCTTAAATTGTAGCAGAACAAAACAGTGGAAAGACGACAAGGTCATGAAATATGAATCGGAGCTCTGAGCAGCTGGGACGTAGCCACAGGTCTGTGTTCTTACAGTCACAGCCTATCCGTCTCTCTCAGACACACACACACACACACTTCAGTAGTGTCACCTACACGTAGAAAAAAAAGACTACGACATTTTGCCGTGCTGTTGTCCAGCAGCGTTTGTCCCCCTCCACACGTGACCCTAAAATATCATCCAGATGAAGCACTATCAAGAACTACATGTGTTTAATTATATTTATGATAGTTTCTTTATTTTCAGCTTTTTACAAATCCTGCTATTTTACATGTCTCTCCCCACACGCACACATATACACATACATGGACTAAATTCAAGTGCACAACGTCTCCCAGTCCCTACAGTTATCTCAGCAAACGATGGGAAAACAAAAAAAAACTAATGTAGTAACGCCTCTGCTTTGCAGCAGAGTCCCGGGAGACACTTCAGTCTGTGGACAAGGCATGCCCACAGCAAAGTAAATATAAACCAAGAATTTCAATTAATGAGGAAACAAAAAAAACAGCACACACACACGCGCGCACACACAGAGAAAAATGACAGTAGTAAATCAAACAGAAACATCAATGAATTCATTCAAATCAGTGTATTTTAGTTTGAGCGTCTGACATAGTTTAGAAAAAGAAAACAAAAAACAACCTATACTGCAAATATAACAGAATCTGTCAATGTTATAGTATCAACAACATTTTCCAAAAATCTGGTGTAATTCAAAAAAAAAAAACGGGTCACGCACACAAGCAAACTATAATGAGGCTATTCAAATTTTTGACTTTTTATTATTCTCCTTTTTTTACCGTTTTCTTTTTAAATGAATCTGTTCATCAAAGAGCATTTTGTTCATATATAGTTATTTTATACAGAGGAAAATACTGTACAACCTTTTTTTTTGTCTCAAAACAATATCTGGAGGAATATCATCTACACACAATATTACTCCCTAAATAGTCATCATTTATTTCCAATGCCAACGTCAGGAGATAATTCAAGATCAGTGTGTCCACTCCTTGGCAATACATATTTGCTCAATGTAATGATTTATAATTTAGCACTACAGTAAAAAGAGCATGAACGGCTTAAGAATTCTTTTTAAATCACAGTCCATATTAGTGTTTCTTGTCAGGACACTGTTTTTCCGGTGTACCCGTTTCCTTTTTCTTTTCTCTCTCTCTCTCAAAAATGTCCAATCACAGATGCAAAATAAAACCCAGTCTTTAAATAAATCACAGAACAACAGTTCTTTGTCACACTAACATCTATTTGTGCATTAAAGCAAAAGTGAACTAAAACATTTTTATTTATTTTTTTAAAGCAAAGTCCCTGTTGAAAGATATATATGTCATCAGTTTGTTTTTTTCTTGTTTTTGTTTTTTTTTCAGACGGTAAAAATGAACCTAAAAAGTGCAATAACACCCTAGAAATTTTCTCATTGGAAGGTCACATAAATATTAAATAAAAACCGTTATAACAGGAGCTCAACCACAGCCATAGTGAATGGAAAAACAGAATGCCGTCGAGACATCTTTTTCGGTCTGTACATTTTCGACATAAAATACACAACCTGACGCTTCCTCTGTCGCTGCGTCTGAGTGACTCATTGTTTCCTCTGGTCAAGCTGAAACTACGCCCACCCCTCCCACCGCCCTCCCACCCGACTTGCCAGCCGTTAATCATGACCTCGCCTGCTCACAGATCGATATGCTTCTGACTAACAACACAACAACAACAAAAAAATGACACTGTAATGCAAAGATTCAAATAAGTAACAAAAATATTATTCTTTTTTTCTTTTATTTTCTCTTCTTTTTTTTTTTTAAATATGCTCACGAGTTTTCTATCGTCACCGGTATCGCCGTGGTCAGCTAAAATAAAAAGTGCACTATCCACACACACACTCAATTCCTCCTCCACAGGGGGTGAGAAATGAACGGGGGGCTGAGCTGTGATTTGGTGCTAGTGGAACATTTTCTAGCAGAATGTCAGAGAGAGAACTGTGGAGACTGGTGACTCGCCGGACGCCCCGACTGCAGCTGAGACTAAGAAAAAAAACAGACAGTTACTGGTCAATTCCACATGTCATTGAGAACAAAGAAAATCACCTGAGAGAGATGGGAACGAGCAAAATGTCACCCCCCCTTTTCTCTCCATCTCTAACAATAAAAATAATAATAATAATAATAATAATAATAATAATATATTAATACAGAAAAAAAAAGATCAAATGTTTGAAACAAATCCTGTTTCCCCTCCTTAGTGATTCACGTCCCTTTTTCTGTGTCCACGGCCCTGTGATTCATGTCACCCGTGCCAGCAATTTTCCTTTTGTATATCGCCGTTCACACACACGCACACACACACACACACACACACTTACATTTATAGTTATATAGAGATTTGTTTTTCTTTTTTCTAACATTTTTTTTTTCCACACACAAAAAGTGAAAAAAATTGAAATAAATAAAAGTCAACCATGCACGCACACAAAAAGACTGATGTGTAGTAAAATGCTTTACATTGCTGCCCCGTGTGTAAAACAGGGCCTAATTCTGTGTGTCTCCGTTCATATTTTTTAATGCATAATTGAATTAATAATATTGGTCATCTTGTAAACATCATAATAAATCATTTTTGGGCCGTCATTTTCTCCACGCTGTTGTTTGTTGTCGTCTGAAGTCTCTAAACATGATAAATGAGGCCACTTTCATTTTTGTTTGTTCATAGTACACAGGGTTTTTCTTCACTTCCTACAGTTACTGTTGATTTATGTTTGTTTTTTTTTGTTTTTTTTCATGGGTCAGTGTCTTGCTTTTCCAGTTGGCAAGTATCAGTGTGGTTAACGGAAGCATCAAAACTCATATCATTGTCCTTTTCAGCATCAGGCTCCGGCATCGAATCATCATTCGAATCAGAGTTGAGGTCCTCCTCTTCCTCGTCCTCGTCTTCATCCTCCTCCTCTGCGTGTGGCCCCTCCTCTGGCGACAAGTCGTCTTCAGCTTCTCCAGATGTTCCCGTCGTGTCATCCTGCGCTGCCGGCAGACCCAGAGTGGGTGTGGAGTTGTGGCCGGATCTCACGACGTCATGGTGGATCTTCTTGCTGAGGTCCAGTGAGTCGCTGAGACCCAAACCGGCTGCATTCTTTAGGAAGAACAGGGAGCTACTGGTGTCAGTGCCCAGGTTGAGGGAGCCGTCCAGGCTGATGGAGGAGGGTGGGTATGGGTGGTTATAGTCAGACCCCATGTCTCCGATTGGGTAGAGCATGGAGGGAGCGCTGCTGTTGATGTGTTGGGACAGCGCATGGAGGCCACCAGGTGAGGAAGTAGGAAGAGCCATGGACACTGGAGGGACCGCCGATATACTTGCTCCCAGGTGGTGAGTGGCCTCTTGTTTGGGCGACACAGACGGTAGCTCCCCCCGCTCCTGCTTTTCATGCTTTCTCTTGTGGGAGTCCATCTGGGACATGCCCACCACCGTGTGCTTACACTCGGGGAAGGTGCAGTGGAAGTGCGAGCACTTGAGCTTATATTTGCAGTCGAGAACCTCACAATCGACGCTGGAGCTGAACTGACAGAAGCCCGCGGCGCTAATCACATCTTGCTTGCCGTGGTGCTTGCGGTGGGCCGTCACCTTGGTGCTGTCGGTGCAGCGGAAACCGCACCGTAGGCAGTGGAAGTGGGTGCTGTTGCCTGAAAACTGGCAGTCGGGGAAGTTGCAGCTGAGTGAGGATTTGAAGCGCTTGAAGTCGTCCAGGACCAGGTTGTCCACGCGGTCGTGGTGCTGTGCATGCTTGTACATGTGGGTTCGGCCGCAGAACTTGTAGCCACAGTTCTCACGTGTGCAGTGGTAGTGGGTCACCTTCAGAGAAAACTGGCAACTTGAGTCCTTGCAGTTCTCATAGAGGTCATAGCGCCGGAAGCCCTCCAGCATCATCCCTTCATCCAGCATCTTGCGTGACGATGCGGTCTTGCGGCGCTTGCCAAATGGTGACATGTCCTCGATGATCCAGAAGCGCTTTTTTGCACCAGTGGCCGTGGGGATGGAGATGGTATTGCCTGGAAGAAAGGAGGAAAACACATTAAAAAACAATCAGTTCACAGAGTAAAACCCACAAACTACGAGCAAATTACATAGCAAGACCCTCGTCTAATGCGCAACCTTACTCAGCCCGAAGTGGTTCATGGCTGAGTAAGCACAGAGAGCAACACATTTTTTATTCCTAATTTCCAGAATGATTAAAGGAGAGAGAAAATGATAGATTGACTTTGGAACATGACACTTTTACAGGGTGTCTCCAGCCTCCAAACAGAGGCGGAGCTGTGGGTCTTAACCGACCCTCTTATCTCCATGTTGTTTTATGAGGGGCACCCACCTTTTGCAACACCCTGCGGTCACTGCTAATGATGTGATCCCTGTTCTGCGAGACAGGAAGCAGTGGGCCTCGATAAAACTTAAAGCGTGATTAAAATGCTGCTGATGCAGCCTTGTTAATGGAAGCTAAACAAGGCCCAGGCTTCACGCGATGTTGTGCCAAATTTACTGCTCTGTCCCTAAATCCTAGCAATGCAGAAAAAACATGAAAGCGGACACACTGGTGCGAGTAAAGTCATTTAGCACGCTTGTTCTGTTTCTGTACCAACTAAGTAAACATGCACCTTTCATCATTTACTTTGCACAACAATTCTCAGTGTTCATGTAGCAAAGTCCTTTTGACATTTTTACTTTTCTTTTCTTCCTACAACAATTCTGCAGAGACAGACTGGATCACACAGTTAAACGCTGCATAGGATTCAATTCAGTGACAGCTGCAGTGTTGGTTTGCGCCGGGGATAAGTACCTGCAGCATCCTGCACTATAGGGACGTCATTTTTAACTGGAGTCGGAGTGGCAATGATGGGGCTGAAAGCTGGTGTGTTGGTTGGCATGACAACACTCCGAGTGGCTCCCAGAGAGGCGCTGAGCAGAGAGTATGACAGACAGGATGGAGAGAGGAGGTATGGGAGCGAGGGGAGATGAGGTCGGAGGAGAGCAGGAGAGAGGGATGGGACCTGGGACTGGAGACCAGGCTGAGGAGCGGAGGTAGGAGGACGTGGTGGTGGTGGTGGAGGAGGAGGAGGGGAAGAAGGAGGTGCATTTTGGGTAGCTTAGGGTCAGCAGGGGTGGTAGGAGCAGAAGTGGTGGCAGGGCAGCCTTGTCCTGGAGAGACAGGTTGACCAGAGAGAGTGAAGGACAGACAAGAGGGGAAAACACACACACACACACACACACACAAACGAGGCCAAATTTGAGCACACACACACACACACACACACACACATTCATACATATACAAAGAGAGATGGGAGGTAAAAGGGGAAGATAAAAGATAAGAGAATGATACAAAATGAGGCCCATTCCACACAAGTAACCCAAACACCAGCCAAATCAACAATGATGAGTGTAGTGGATAAAACTGGCAACACATGGAGGAATGTGAAAATCACAGGCAGGCTCAGATTTAGAAAGAAAAGCAAGTAAGTTTGAAGAAAATGCAAGAAAGTGTCTGCTTTCCTGTCCTTTCTCCCACAATTCCACCCTCTTAAAGTGCTGAAGTAGACATAAAGCCACAGGGATGATCTCTGGCCAAAGGAAAATGTAATAAGCTACATAGAGTGCAATAACTCAAACCACTGATGTACAAAATGGATGTTTTATAAGGATGACCACGCAAACTGCAAAACGATTTTGTCCAACAATTCAGAACAATACAGCATTGTCGTCAACCTTTTATAACATGACTGATTTAAGTCAAACAAACTAAATGATAAAAAAAAAAAACCTGACCAGAGAAGGCGTGAGATGAAAAGATGTTGCTTAAGAACTGAGCAAAGCCCTTTGTATAAATGAGAGATGGGAATATTTCACTTTTTTAGATTTGAAGCTCTCAACATGCTGCCACTTAAACACCCGTCAGGTTGTTGTTTTTTTTGTTTGTTTTTTGACATGGTCTCACCTGCTGGAGAACTATCATTGCCCACTGGTGTGCTTGTACAACTGCGGTCCTGGTTTGAGGACTCAGAGGAGAGGCCCAAGGGGCTGCCTCCTCCTCCCATGTAGTCCATGTAATCATCAGTCTCATCCATGACACTGGAGAAGTTGGATGTGAAGCCACCCTGGTTCGCCATGGACCCAGACACCATGCCAGACGCATGCTGCATCTCATCTGCCCTCTGTCCGAGAGGCATCACCTGGAAAACAAATGAGCGTCACAGTGAGGCCCATTTGAATATATCTTTGAATAAAACATATCATTAACGCAGGTGTTGGCTCTTGGATTGCAACCAAGCGCTGCTCAAAACGTCCAAACTATTTTTGAAAGAATGAAACTCACTTCTGTCATTATATGAAGACTTCTGAACTTCAAAAAAAAAAGAAGAACCCAAACTAGAAGATCCACATATTTAAAATCTACGTAAGGGTACAGGATGTACTGTATAGTCTTGGTTAGGGAATCAAGTACACGCCACTACTACACTGTGAAAAATGTCATTAAAAACAATTGCATAAATGCTCGACAAAAACTAGGTCATCAAGAATGTTACTCACTAATAAGTACAATTACAAGAAAGTAATTCCCATTTTCTCCAATCTTGGTGATTTTTAAACTTGTTTTAAACTTGGGGAAGGACCTTTATTCTTGTGGGGGTTTTTTTCACATAAGTTCTTATTTTTTTTATTTTTTAAGTAGATCATTTTTAAACATTTTATAAATTAAAATTATTAAACAAATATAAATGAAGTAACAATACCTGGGTATTTTTATTTAAAATATTGGCTACTGATTTATTATAAGGGGAAGAAAAAAAAAAACATACATAACCACTAGCTCAAAGTGCATTCCCCTGGTAATCTGTCAGTTAAAGGGTGTGTGAGGTACTTGGCTTTGTTGCGATACATATAATTCAATAAATGTTTCAGCCTGTGTTTTTGTTCACTGACGTGTTCAACCCATATTTTCAGTTAATTACCCTTTGCAGAATGGCATGTTTTATATGCCATGGTGTGTGTGTGTGCGTGTGTGTGCGTGTGCGTACCTGGGATGGGACTCTGTCAAAATTCTTCCCCAACATCCGCCTCATGTGTTTGCGTGCATGTGATGTCATCTGGTGCTTCAGCAGGAAGGAGAACTGGCAACCCTCGCGGATGCAGTGGAAGTGGCTGTTGACTTGGTTATACTTGCAACCTGCGAGAAGAAAACAGCAACAGTTGTAAAGTCTCCGTTTGCAGATTAATCTGTCTTTGGCTGATTGCGAGGCGTCTGAGAACAGCTCGGGTGGTAAATGCAATATTATCCGCATGACGGTGTTATGATTAGATCAAACACAGAGTGAAATATTTTTAGGTTTTTTTAATTTCATGATATACTCTAGCACCGACAAAAGAGGGATCGGGTTTCAAAGTGTTTCGGAGTGCACATGTAGGAGGAATATTAGATCACTCTGGTGTCACACTGAGCAAGTCAAGGCTTCTGTTCACTAAACCTGTGGAGCTCTTTTATTACACTGACATGCTTTATTCAATTAAGAATTTACATAAATAAATTCTCATTTTCAGTGGGCCAATAATGCACACACCCCTGCAAACCAAAGTAAATATACAATTATTACCATATTAAATTCATTTTTCAAAGTATCTCCATTGTCATTTTTCCTTTTGTTCTCCATCGAGCTGCTGTCTGCTTCATATCCTTGTGTTCTTTTCCCGTGTTTTAACTGGTCTGCTCTCTAATTGCTTTATGATTTCAAATTAAATGAATGTTCTGTTTTGTGCCTGTTAATCAAATACCATTATATAAAAGCAGGCAGAAATAATTGAAAGAGTAACATGCTGGGCAGGTGCTAGCATGTCAGTAACCATGGCGCCCGGTTTAAGAGCACAACATGTCTGTGTCATCAAACAGCTTTTGCACACACAACATTTTAAACACGCAAAGTTGAGCAAATAACAGTAACCCCCATGACATGAAGGGCCTTTTGTGAGACAGGAACCTGGTAACATCATCAGCTGTGTTCAGTTTAATGTTGCTGCCATGGATACTGGCAACCCATCAATTCTTTATGACTGGAGCGCTAGCGATGGTAATCCTTTCTGTTTTTCCCCCAGCCCAAACAATACAGTTGGCAGATCAGGCTGAGGACAAAAAACAGCTGTTTAGGGCCTGTTTTTGTTTGCTTTGTTTCAATGTCCTGAAAAGCTTGTGTAACCGCTGGAAAAAAACCGATCACTTTTAATTCATTTTGCTGCAGTGGCAGTGGTAGCTGTGAGGCGCAGCTTCACAAAACAAACAGGCTAAAACAGACATGCCGGATAATTAACAAACACAAACCTAATTGCTCATTTCTGACAGGGGGCAAAAGTAAGAAGAAAACAACCTGGTTGTGCCCCCCCCACCCCCCACCCCCCCTTTGACATTATTGCTCATACAGTACAAGCAAGACTATACCTTTGGGACTTGACTTGCCATTTTGAAAACGCAACAGCGAACCCTGCGACCAATGTTTTAAACCGCTGTTTGCAAACACGAATCAACCGAGGCCTCTCTCATTTCAAACACTGAGGCGAGAGAAAAAAAAAAGAAAAGAAAAAAAAGTAAAGAGGAAATAAACAAAACTTTCTTTTAATCTTACCCAGCCTCCCACACTCCTCCCTCTTGGTAAAATATTTGAAGCCGTTGGCGGCGCGGCGCTCGGCCTTCTCGTGCTTCTTGATGTGCCACGGCAGCTTGGTGGTGATGTTAGTGACAAAGAAGCAGCCAGGCCGCAGACAGTGATAATGGCCCCTCATTCTGAACTCGCAGTGCTGCAACGGACACACACAATTTACAATTTCCGTGAGTCAAAGGAGACGATTAATATTATTTGAGCTTGTGTGCGCAAAGTTAAAGTAAGCAAGCACTACACAACACAGACTCTCACAGAGCTTTCCTCTCTGGTCTTGTGGAACATCCCATACTTCTAGCATGATTACTTTTTTTTTTTATTATTCCAGGTTTCCATTCAAACATGTCTGTGCAGCACCATCTGCTTGTGAGGCCCAGATCCCAGAGGACTGGGCTAAATAAGATCTACTCAGCTTAGGAGACGGGGCTGTGGGGCTGTGGGGGTGTGTGTGCGTGTGTGTGTGTGTGTGTGTGGGGGGGGGCTTTTTTGTGAGATGGGTGATTTTCGACACATTAATGAATTCATTTAAACGCTTTTCCAAATACGGGCTCATGAGAGCAGGCAGGGGCTGCCATTAAGGTTTCATTTGCCAAGCATTCCCCTGATTTTTGCCCTATTCCAGACAGCCTTGTTTACTGTGCAAGTGACAATGATTTATTGGGTAATATCAGCTAAATTGGCCTTTTCTGAGAGGAGAACGCGGCAGTCAAAATGACATCATTGACATATAAACAGGCATTACTGGGGTGAGTCGACTGTCTTTTTCAGCAGAGATGGAAGACAGGGAGCAGCGCGTGTGAAAGCCTTGAGTCAAATAACCTCAAATACTGGTCTAATAGATAGCATACTTCATGCTTAGAAATTCAGGGAGATGACAGTAGGTGATTCAGCTCTTGGCAGAGTTATTGAGTGCCACTCACCTGGTTGGGACAGAGACACTGGAGAGAGTAGTAGGCGAACTGATCGCGAATGTTGACCAAGTTGTTGCTGGGGTTGATGTGGTCCAAACAGTGGGACTCGGCCTTGCCAGAGGTCTTGCACACATACTTGCAATTCCCAAACAAGCAATGGAAGTGGAACTTGTTTGAGTACTTACAGTCGGTAGCTAAACAGGGATCACTGGATCAAAGAAAAAGGGGGAAAAAAAAAAAATACACTTTAATTATAAAAGGACTGTATGCTGTCAACTCTGACACACAAGAAAACGTCACATACTTTTCTTGGAATTGCAGGAAACCAGGTTTGACTTGAGGCTTCGCATTCTCTAAGGAGGTGGTGGCCAGAGGGGAGTTCGCTGGCAGGCTGGGCATTGAGGCCGACATCTGAGGGATCGTGCCAGTCAGCTGCTTCCAGGCAAGAAGGGAGGGAGGAGGAGAGCTGTAGCCACCAGAGGAGGTGAGGTGTGCCACATCCATGGAGGTGTTGTTGGCCATAGACACTGGTGCAGCAGGCTGCAGAGGGGCTCCCTCACTGGACTCCTTGCCCTCGCCAAACTGAGACTCTGACTTGATTTTCAAGGTGGCTCGGAGGTGGAAACTACACAACAAGACGGTAGGTCATTGTTTTAATTCATGCTGATCAATGAAGCTGAAAACTAAAAAAAAATGTTCATTTTCTGATCGGTAAACCTGCGTGACACTCACTTAGCATGTTTTATGGCTCCGTCCACAGTGCTGAAGAGCGCGCCACAGTCTTCCACCACGCAGTGGAAGTGGACTTTGTGAAGGAAGTCACACTGAGCCTCACAGAAGTCGTCCGTGTCAAACCTAATCATTGACAGATAAACTGTAAGTGTGCTGCCTTCTCACACAACAAACACTAACAAGACAACTTTCATTTGACAGTAAATCACTGCAGCTCCATCACACAGTAAGTCAATTACAATTTCCTTGATTTTCAGTGGCCGGGTATGTGAGGAACCGTAACAGAACATACCTTTTATGGGTAAAACATTCTTTAACACTCTGTTTTGACAAGACCAAATTATGTCAATTATGTTCTGTATTTTATTTTTTTTTACCTGCGGAGGTATGTCCTCCAGATCTCAGTGGGTTTTTCTAGAAGGGGCCTCTTCAGCTCTCTGTTCAGATACTGTGCCGCCTCTGAGGGGTCACTGCCCTGCTCCAGCTCTGTCTTCAGGTTCATGGCGTTGAAGAGAGCAGGGTTCACCTGTGACATCTGCAAAACACACAACACGCATGACTTGGTAAAGCATCGAAAAAGACCTAGTGTTTGTTTGTTTTTTGGGTGCAACCATTTTGTAGGTTGACGTAGTGGCTTCAACCAAAACCCCTAAAAGCTGACATGTCTTTGTTCATTGAGTTCTCTTAGGAACAATGATCATCAGTGATCCGATTGAGGCCAGATCACTCCAAATCCAGGTCCCAATGCGTGCCGAATGTGTCCTCACATCCGATTACAATGGACACATGAACACAATCTGTCCTCTGGTTAGTCTTTGAAGACCGCCTTTTCAGCTGGCGTCTTCTGACCAGTTTCACAGCCACGAAATGACATTTTTCTAATGATTCAAACTTTTCGATTCCCTCTCTGTCACCCACACACACAAACATCCTGACTTATCTGTACCATGATCAGATCATTTGTGTTCACAGGAGACCTCGGGAGTCCAAGGTGCATTTTAATAACAGGTGTGAACAGTCGGTGTCAGTCAAATAAGATATATGAGTGAGACGATGTCCATTTTGATCTTCACGGCGACAAAGTGTGCGTCGACATTTCCTGACACCACTATTTAGACTGAGGGGGGAAAAATGAGGGACGCGTCATCCAGTTATTTTCCCCACCTGCCTTTTTAATCAAATAATTTACAAACTCGATAAATAAATGTAGAGCGAGGCGAGGGAAGAAAAAGTATAAAGGAGGAGAGAAAATGGATGGCAAGTTCAAAACAGCTCATCAAAAAACAAACATCTCTATATATCTGGCATGGCATCCAGCTACTGCTTCATTATATTAATTTGTGAGAGGTGCGGGGAAAATTACACTGTATGAAAAATGGCTGGAAAATTTAAATGATACAAACTCATCTTATTAGCGGTGAAACATTAAAAAACAAACAGGCCCCTTCGCGTCTCGCTAATTTGTCTTGGGATGAAAGGCGTTTGATGGATGGATCTTACCTTATTCATAAGCGAGGATAAAAGAGATGTATTCCCTGGTACAGGGTGTCCGTTTGATTCATTACTGGAACAAGGAAAATGAACAATGTTTAGTCAAGATTTGCATGAGAACAGTAAATATTACTATTTATCACACAAGGTGTGCCTGTATAATGAAGAAGAAAAATGCTGTCTTCTTAGGAAATAAGATCTACAGTGAGTTGGAGGGAAGATTGGACTTGAAGGTTTATGTAAACATCCTTCTCACAAAAATGTGTTGAGGATTTTATAATTATGTGCACATATATAAACGGGATATTTGTGATAAATAATATGAATACAACCCTGACTCAGGCTGCCGACACTGTAGAAATCATCTATCAATCACAGAAACCTCATTTTGGTGTTGATTTATTTGGCGAATAAACCGTATTAGCTAATTTTACAGCAGGAACTCATACACAATATTACCCCACTATGTGCAGCACACTGCGTGTACCTGTGGTCTTTCTTGCTCAGGTCCAGGCTGTGCTCCTGCGTGGAGTCCTGGGAGGTCCCACAGTTGCCGTCCACTGGCTCCTGTTTCACTTGAACCAGATTGAACTGGCTGGCTGAAGCCGGCTGCCCATTCCCTGAGGATCAAGCCAGAGGCGCAGAGGAGAGAAGAGACAACAAAGTTATTGCTGGTCAGCATTATTACCGTATGACGAGATCCAATGTGACTTCTGTCCTGGCCCGAAAAGAATACTCTGAGTGATAATTATTGCAAAATTATGTCAGGCTGTCAAGCCTTTTAAATGGTGATTGAGAGGCGGGAGATATGAGGGGAAAAGACTCCTTTTTCTGCAGCACTTGTCACAACTCATTTGCCAGGCTGCCTCTTAACTGGTCATTAAGTAAGATGCTAATGCTGAGGGAAAGTGGCAGTCTCAGATTGGCCGACCCCCTCCCTTCCCACCTTCCCTGCCTCCTTGTTGGCCTGACAACAGACGGCAGCCAATGCCACTGAGCGTACCCACAAGGAACAGGGGTGCTATGTCGGTCAGATTGGAGCTGACAGCCAATCAGATTGGTTCAAATAGCATGACCCCTCTTTCACATTCTCCTCCAAATAGGTATTCAGTGGATGCTGTGAGTGAGGACAGGAGAAGTGAAATTAAATAAATACGCAAATAATGTGGCGTGGAGGGAAAAAAAGAAAGAAAAGAAAACGCTGCGAGGAAGTTTAAGTCTGCCCCGTCTATCCACGAGGGACTGAAATATTAATTTGTCCTGGGGCTATACAGAAAAAGCTGGGCCTCTGTTTGACAATAGGTGGTGTTTTATTTATAAAAAAAATGGAGTGGGAGGCCCCCAGTGGAGCCTCAATGCAAGTCTAGAGAGCACCACCGGCTGTGATCGTTTGGTGAGGGATCAGTTGTTTAGGGATTGAAGCTGGTGCTGAGGGATTGTGACAGGCAAGGTCATGTGCCCTTGGCCCTCAGCCTGGTGAGTCCTCGCTCGTTTTTCTTGCCGAGGAGAAAACAGGACCAGCCTACGTGAGGGGGAAACCGACCAGAGTTCCCCCTGCTACAAGATGACCCAGAGACATATCAGGGAGAATAGGAGTGGAAAAGCCCGTCTTGGGCCTTGTCAGCTGAAAGTGATGAGATGGGGAGGTATCACTGTCAGTGTCACTTCACTCTGACAATGGCTGAGGTTGGAGGGGCTTGGGGGTGGGGCATGGGTGGATCCGAACGAAAAACAGCAGTCAAACAATTTTGCATCTAATTTGAGGTCAGTGAATGCATACCAAGTCTCTGCATAGTGCTCCTCCCCTCCCCCAACGTCACCAAACTTTTACTAGCCAGACGAACCCTGCCTTGTCATTAACAATCTCATCAACATCGCAGACCAAATGAGAGAAGCCACCACTCACTATATGATCTGCACAAATGAAATGCTCTCCTTTCGCTCTACCAGACGATGACTGAGCTTTACAGGTGCATTCAAAAAGCAAAGATCTCTTACTCTGTTGCACACCATAAAGTTATACTTCTTTTTTTTCCCCCCCCAAAAAAGGGGGAACAAATGAGTTTGACTCAAAGCAGCTTCTTTCTGGAAATTATCCAGGAAAAATGTACCACCATGTAATTACTCCGGATAAGATACAGAGCTTGTGAAAGATCATTTGCACTGTGTATCTAATTAGTAAACCCTTCAGATGCTCGAATCTCTGAGAAAAACACTTAGGAATTAAATTAGAGTGGAACATTAATAAGAAAATACTGAGAAATGACTGAAAGCAGAAAGAAGAAAAAATGTGCAATTCACAAGAGCGTTTCACACGTGCACAGAAAATAAACACTGTGTACAATAGCCACAAACACTGTGACTTTTCTCACATATTTTCAAAAGAGAAGCACAAACCACTTCCTCCTATTTAAGCCATAAATGTCCTGTTCACACATTTTATGAAACAAATACGAGAAACAAAACCACAGGTACCTCTCCATCCTGTATCTGCAAGGAAAGTTTGCAGTACAATAAGTGAATGAGGTAAAGGAGCTTATGTGAAACTGGCTTTGCTGTCCAGCAGCGAGATCTGCGCCGCAGCCGCTCAGCTAACTAACAAAAGGGGCGTTGAGCGCACCATTGGTGAAGGCCCCCCACCCTCAGTGGGGGCCTCCACCAGTGTTCAGACTAACGAGGTGGAGCTCAGCCTGACAGCCTGGGCTCAGCTTGGCTCCCCGGAGCAGCTGCCCCATCTCTCTCCCAGGGCCTGTCCTGCTCCAGGAAGACAACCAGGAATTGTAAATCCTTCCCAGTCCCAACATCCGGAGATGCTCCCCCTTACAGCGCCTTTTACAATCCACACCCCACCTGCTCAGGCTCAACACAGGAGGCCCCACTGCTACATTAATGCAAGACTCTGCCGTGCAGTGCATTATCAATTTAATACCTTAACTTCATTTCCAGAAGCTTTGTTTAGAGCAGTATGATAAACAGAGACAAGGCAATTACCTCCAAGAATTATGTGGATTGTGTTTATGCTAAACAGATATTGACATGTTTTTTCTGGGAACAGTTGGTTTCTAGAAATTCAAAAAGTGTGTCTTTGCTGATGCATGGAAGTGTGTCTGACTTCTTGTATCAGTGGAAAAAAAAAACAACCTTACTTTCAGCTCTGGTGCATTGAGTCATTTCTGCCTGAGAGATTTCAGGGTTTTTTATCAGTTTGCATAGAGGATACGAGAGAAAAAAAAAAACATTTTTTGTTCTCGCAATTTCTGAACTTAATTTCATTCCACCTCCATTTGCTTGGAACGGGCACAGACACAGATAAGAGACCGATGATGAGGAAACATGTTCGACACAAGCCCCAGGAGCCCCCGCTCTGAACATCATAAGAGACTTTTACAGGCTCTATTCTCCCCTGTCAGCGCATTTATCTCCAAATGGATTGTGGGTATCTAACAAACGATCAACACAATAACAAGCCCAGAGCAGAGGACCATGCCTCCAGTATGTCCCTTTAAGCCTGAAAGCGGCAGTTTTTTTTTTTTTTGGCCTTTCTTTCCACTGTGAGTTAGTGAGAGAAATGACCTCTGAGTGCACTCTCCCCGCTCTGACTGTGGTCGAGTCAAGTTCACATACAGACAAATGGATGTGGCTTCAATTCTATACGCAGTATACTGTATGTACCACATAATGATAAACTCAACATTACAACTAATGAATGACTGGGTTTAGACAATAATATACAAGAAATAAGACCAGTGGGATCACTGCTTGTGAAGTGACTAACCTGCATCTGGGTTGTTGGAGGGCTTCAGGGCAGCAGCTGCCAGTCTTGCCATCATGGGCGATATCAGGCCTTTACTGGCCGAGATCTTCTCCATGATGGAGGAGGTGGCGAAGGAGGTTGGGGTGGACGCCATGGCTCCATCTGCCCCTGCTGAGGAGCTACCTTGGGTTAGTGAGTCGGTGGGCATAGAGTGGGCCCCAGAGGATGCAATTGACATCAGGCTAGCGGCCGGTGTTGGTGGTTGCAGAGGCAGCCTGGGGGTCATGAGAGGGAAGAAGGGGTTGGAGGCCAGAGCGCTATTGGAGAGGGCAAGGGCCACTGGCATGTTGCTGGGAAGGGCCTGGGACAGCAGGCTGGACATGCGTTGGCCCGCACTGGCCAGTGAGGGTGTAGGCTTGATGGCTGGGCCTGCTGTGCATGAGGAGACTGCAGTGGTGGGCGTGGCCAACAGGTGTGGTACAGTGGTGGACTGTTGGGTCGTAGGCGAGGCACTCAGGCTTGAATTTTTGCTGCTGATGGCTGAGAAATCCATCAGGTCATCATTGCTCGAATCATCCTGGTCATCCTTTGGTGGCAGATAGGCGGAAGAGAGGCCCATGACGCCTGTGGAACGGATGTGCCGGCGCTCGTGTTTGCGCTTGTGGGAGGTCATCTGGCTGGTGGAGGTAAAGGTGAAGCCGCAGCCTGAACGGATGCAGTGGAAGTGGTTGGTGGCTTTGCTGTACACGCAGCCTTCGTACTTGCACTCCTCGTATTTGTAAAACTTCTTGAAGCCGTCTTTGGCATAGGCGTCATCCTTAATGTGGTAGCTCTTGTGCTTCTCAATGTCACACTTGTTTTTGAAGGTGAAGGTGCAGCCTGGGCGCCTGGGAAATGAAAGGGAAATAAGGGGGGAAACATGATTCCACACGAAGCTCTGTTACAAAGTCTCCGCTGTACCTCAGTGCAGTTGGGCGTCATGGAGAGGGTCCGCATGACTCGAATACTTGTCAATGGAGTAATGATAACTGTGAGGTGGTTCCGTGACACAGCAGCAGCTCATTGACACATCACAACCCTCAACCTCTGCCAGAGGGATACATTCCAGCAAGTGGTTATAACCATTGATAAGAGTTCTGGGGTACACACTCTCCAAAATAAGAGCATGAATGCTTGTTGTAGCATGTAGCTCAGTGCACATTAAATATTATGTTATTAATACTACTACTAATACTACTACTACTACTACTAATAATAATAATAATAATAATAATGATACATCATTTTTTCATACATACATAATTTTTAACTGTGATTTTCAGAAACACCACGTAGAAGCCATTTTATATGATATTCACTGATGCTGTAGGACACACTGTCACCAAGGAGGTTATGTTATTGGTTTATGGTTTCAAAAATGAAAGGAAGGATTTTGATGACATTTTCTTGGGGTGCATGTTATGGGCCAAGATAAAAAAATATTAAATTAAACTGTGAAGTAGGGTAGTGTATTGACATTTTTGAAAAATAAGAGGCGGTTTCTCTCGTAAATATTACTATATTCTTCTTTTTCCTTCTATCTCTTTAGTTCTAATGTGAATCTTGTTTGTTCACATGTAAGTGAACATTTTAAACTGATCAAAAAGATAAAACACACACTTTTTACGTATTTATCTGTAATGCACTATGTATAGATATTAGATGAAACATGAACGGCCTTTGACTGAATCACCTGCAGTGGAAGTGCGTAGTCTTCTGCCCATAGAATTGACACCCAACGGTGCCACAGTCCTCAGTGGCTCGAAACCTCTGGAAGCCGTCGTTGATCAGCTGGGCGTTCTTTTTGTGGAAGTTTTCATGGGTCATGACGTCTGAGGTGCTAGTGTACACCTTGCTGCAGCCCACCTACAAGCAGACACAAAGCATGTTAGTGGAAAAAAAAAAAAAAGACGCAGGCCCCAGAGGAGATATGAGAGTTTCAGTTTGCAAGAATGGTTTGTAAAAAGCGAACTTCTGAAACCCGGTGCTTTACAACAAAGCATGTGGGCTGGGAAGTACTGTAAAAGTCAGTGAGGTGGGAGTTGTGTGTGGTGAAGAAAATGGTAGTGGCCTAGAAATGGGTGAAAGAATGCTGTTTTCTCATGTTAACAATTCAACGCGTTCAATGCAATGTGCACCAGGGCAGGTTTCAGCTGAAACTGGTGTAAATTGAAAACAATCTTGTCATTGTGAGAGAAAATATGACTGAAAGAGGCAGTGGTCACAGCAGCAGGCAGCTGAGAATACAGTACCTTCCTGGCAGAGCTGCCTTTTAGAAAATGAAATTCATATTTGGAGTGACTGTCGCCACAAACTTTCAGTCCTACTGAGAACATATTTCAGAGGTGGAGGGGTAGAGGAGAGCAGACAAGAGTAAGATGACTGTCATGGTCTTTAGTTGAAAATCATCTGCTGCTCGGCAGCGCTCAGAGCCAACAGGGGGGGGGGGGAAACAGGTAATGTTTGAATTTGTATATCATCCGTGACACTTACAAACGTACAAACTGGGCAACTTCTCCATATTGAGTCAAACAATGAAAAAAATGTCACTCTGCCCCCCACCCCCCCCACTAAATCAAGAGAGCCGATGCCAACATCTGCAGGTTCTCAGGGACTGTTAAAACAAGGGCTGAAACGTCCTAATAATAATTACACCGTCGGAGGGGTTTAAAAAAGACTGTCTCAAGCCAACCTCTGCTGCGCTAATGCCCTGCCAGCAAGAAGACTCTCGGCACAATGGCACTTTGAAAATAAGCAGATGTATAAAAAAAATTAAACAAATCCAGAAGAGGGAACAATCTTCAACCGACTGCTTGGTACTAAAAGATGAAAAATGTGTAGTTTATATAAACACCTAACAACATTTTATCCATGCCAATTAAGGAGTGAAAGAGAGAGAGCCCTGTGTGTGTGTGTGTGTGTGTGTGTGTGTGTGTGTGTGTGTGTGTGTTCACCCTTTTTTTTCCATTTAATTTTTTCTTTATTTACTTCAGGACCTGTTTTGCCACAACGCTCTTTGAAGACACTTTGGTGTAAACGGAAAAAGTGCGGGGCTTTAATTCCTTTTCACAGATACGAGTAAAGTGTGTAATTCTCAAACATCCTGAGGTAATGTGAGCCTTACAAGTGGCCTCATTTCCCAGATCCAGGCATCATTTATATAATGATACTCCGCAGCTCATTATTTACCTTCCTTTTTTTTTTTTTTTTTTTTTTGGTTTCAAACTTCCGTAAATGTCACTGACACAGAAAGAAAAAAAAAAAAAAAACATTTTAGTAATCCTATCTGGTTTACTGATTTGCAGAATATAAATTGAATGATGAATTAATAACATCATATTAAATGCTTTAAATCAGCATTGAAACGTTGTGGGTTGTTTGCGCTGTATGAAATCCCTTAAGCATGTGTGGTCATATTAGAAGATGCTTATTTGTCCGCTTTCACGTGTGTGTGAGTGTGTTCGTGCGTCTGCTTTCAGGTCTATTGTACGTGTTTGTGGGTTTATTGTGGGCAGGTGGAAGTGGAAGAGAGAGCATGTGTAGTGTACCTGCATGCAATGGTAATGGGTGCTTTTTCCATTGAGGTGGCAGCCGTGGTAGTAGACACTGCAGTCGTCCAGAGGGCTGAAGCGCATGAATCCATGCTGCAGAGAGTTGTCCCTCTTCTTGTGCATGTTGTAGTGCCTGATCACATCCTGCTTACTGGTAAACCGCTGCAAAAGGGGAGGGGGGGGGAAAATGTACAGCAACAGGTTGGTGTTTATTTAAACTGGTCACAGAATCAGCAACAAGTCACTTTATCTCTGTGGAAGCAGCAGCTGCAACATTTAGGAGCCAATTGGCAGTTGGGGAGGGTCGCGCAGGCTGCAATGGAGAGGGCCGGGATGTCTTAAAATATGATGTGTTCTGTGGTTATTGATTTACTTTGCATATATGTCCAAGTTGTGTGCCGTCCAAATGCCACACTAAAGGCTGTGAGACTTTCTGAGCTCAAGATAAGCTCGGAATGAAACTTGAAACATATGAAGCATGTTCTCCATTCACCCCCCATCGCTCCCACCCCCCATCGCCCCACCCCCATCACCCCCAATCCCCCATCCTTACAGGTGGAGTCCCTTCCACCGAAATATTTTTTAATTAAGACGAATCAATTGGCATGCAAGATCACAGTTCTAATGTTTCTGATGCTGGAAAAATTATGTTCCGTACAGATGGTTTCTTAGACGTGCACAGGGGAAAACAGAAGACAACTGAAACAAACAAACAAGCCAACCAAAAAAACACTTCCAATTCACTGAGATATGATTCCATTTTTAATTAAAGCATTAACACTCAGTTTTGACGCAGGCTTCGCCTGTAGTGAGTGTGCTAAAATTACAACGTTAATAAATAAAGAAATAAAGAAATCTCCCCCCACACCCAGGACTAAGGAAGGGAAAACAGAAAAGTCATTCCACAGAGACCTGCAGCAACCGAATCTGCTGTAATTGGACTTAAGCTGATGTTACAGAAACTGTAACGAGAGAGGCACAAATCAATGAGGTATTTCTCTCAATCCATATTTATCTCCAGTTGAGGGAAAAACATCAGAAAGACCTATTCTAAAAAGCAAATAATTGCTGTACAAAGTAGGGTAATTGCTCTGTGTCATGTGTTTCACTCACGCACAAATAAAAAGCTAAGATCTCACACAGCTGTTGCCGCCTGCGCTTGGCCCATTTCCAAATGCATATTTCTAAGATGTTTGAGTCTTGTAAGAGCAAACACTTCATTAGGATTTTTAATCTAATAGATGAATGCTTCAGATTCATCATCACTTTTTGAATAATCCTCCAAAATCTCAGTTTTTGCCTTCGGGCTTTCTGGGGTCTGACGGTTTTTGATGACGGGAAAATAAGGTGAACTGCAGTCATGATAAATTCGATCCATCAAGCTGTCCAAAATAGGCCATGGAGAGAGCTGACTGGGAAAAAGATCTCATTTTCAGTTGAGTGGTGATGAAGGTTGTGAGCCACTTGCTACATTTATTTTAGGATTCCCACTAGTGTGGCAAGATGCACACTCTCGCTCATGTACAAGCCCATGAAAGGAGAATGTTAAGACTCAGCCAATAGCCCAGAGGCTGGCAGTGGGATAATATTCCAGGAGTGTGTGTCATGTAACATTTCATGAGTTATCGCTTCGAAACGGGCTGCTCATCACTGCCTGCCTGTTTTTTTCACGGTATTGACATCCCGAGTGCTGGCTCCCAGAGCATATCTGGGTTTCTATGCAACACAAAAGCAACAGAGAAATGTGGACCTGACCGTGGAAATTGCCATGATAACCTGAACTAACGCTCTAAATAGTGACATGAAATGATTTTCCTTTGTATTCCTCCCATCAGACTGTGAAGTGGGATTCATGCAGAATATAAAAGCTTCGATACGTAATGCTTTGCTCCACATAAACAATATTTATCGAGCGGTAATCTCTCTTGATCGGGAGCAGACAAAGGAGATTACATCTGAAGATGGCTTAATTCGGAAAATGCTAAGAAAGGGCGGAAAACACACACGCGCCACTAGCTGTGCATGGATTTTTGACGTCTTTGACAAATCTACCCATGTTTGTCTAATTCTCTAAGGCCATATGCTACAGCAAACACACACACACGGTCTGTAATATGATCTGCTCTGTGTGTTTTTTTCCTCCTTCCTGTGCCATACAGGACAACTCTTGGGACCAGGACAAGATTAATAACGTGAAACAGAAATAATGACAGCCCTCCAGTCATTGGCAGATATCTTTATGAAAAAAAAAGAAAGAGAGAGAGCATAAATAAAAAAAAAAAGAGTGTTTACAATTAACCCTTGTGATGAAAGGACAACTGTCAAAGGCCAACTGTGCTGGGAAGACACCTGCAAAATGAGCGAGTGCAAACACTCACAGCCCGGTCCACAAACCAAAGGCCAACAAACTTTTTTTTATGTGCGTAAACTTTGGCTGGGTGTAACGAGCAATGAAAAGATGACACATTATCCTGTTTGTCTATCCTAAGATCACCCTTGATCCTGACAAAAGAGAGGATGCTCTGCTTTAAGTCACCCAACCTAACCTGATAATGAATAAATAATGGAACTTAAGCACACATTAGCTGGTTTTAGCCAGTGAGGGCGGGACTTAAAACAAAGCCACATTTGTCTGTTTTTTCTCTGAATCAAGAGCGGTTTGAGGCACAGTCTGCACCATAAACGGAGGGAAACTCAAACAATGTGTATTTAGGTGATGCTCAAAAAATGATAAAATTACTCACGCTCACCTGGTAGTTACAGTCAGGGTCCATGCAGTGGTAATGCTCTCTATACTGGTAGGCACAGTGCACATGCCCACAGTGTTGACTTCCAGAGAACCTGAAACCCAAGTTATAGCGAAAACATTTTGATTTTGTTACATATTTTAACATCTGCACAGAGCAGTGAATGAAATCACATCAAGACTGACGCAAAACCTGAGAACACATAAGAGCTTATCACACTGAGAACAGAGTCGCGGGGATGAAAACGCTGAATGATAAAGGAGCCGGGAAAAACAGCACTGACATTCAAAAATAATTGACGTAAAATGAAAAACAATTAGTGGGGAAATTATCTGAAATTTCAAGAACGGCGCAAAATAAAACAAGTGAAGGAGTTTTCAAAGGCAAAGACCTCCTTGTCTCGTCTCACCTTCAAAGTAACAGAGCTCACACCTTCAAACCGACTTCCGCTTTCCACACTGCTGCAACAATTTACCCGTCTGTCACACCAATTTCAGCTAAATTAGCTCCATTTATTTCCAAAGCAGCCGTAAGAGACACTTATTACACTGAAACCCCTTTCCATGACACACATTCTCACGCCCCATAACTACTTTATTTCCCAACACTGTGAAAACCCCTGTCAAATCAATGCACAGTTATTTCAGTTTAGACACAGTTTTACACTCTGAGGTAGAGAGTCAGGTATACACAGATGTGGGGACATCTCTGTCTACTTTCTTTTTTATCTGAAAGCCTTTCCTAATCTTAAGCCCAAACACCAGATTTTGTCTGTCGCTAGCTACAGGGATATAAAAAAAAAAGGCTGCTGCTTGCTCCAGTACAACCACTTTTACGGTGGTGATTATAAGCCTGATGATGATGACTGTTAAAATCCTCCAATTACCAGTGAAAACACACAAATAAACATTTGAACTGCTGCTGCCAAGAGCTCCATCTGCAAGTGCAGCGGAGAGGGGGAAAGGGGGCTGAGTAATTTTTTTTTTCCATCTCTCTTTCTGTTTTTCCTTGTTAGGATTATCCCAGAGCTGCATTTACAGATCACTTTGCTGAGTTCATTAAGCTAATTGAACGGCATATCCACTACACTTTTTAAGTTGGCTGTGTGAGTATAGATGGGAGTGGGGGCTATGGAAAGGTTTGATGGATCTTTTTAGAAAAGACCAAACCAGTCAGGACAAGTCACAGTGTCAGAAATACAATGAAGTGAACATATGCCCACACCTAAGTGCTGTCTACACTCTTCTTTAACATACGTGCACACATTTACACTCATGAACACACAACCCCCACCACCACCACCACCACCCTCCAGAGACTATGGCCCACCCCTCTGTTCATTGCCCAGCTGTATCACTTTGCCTCTGGACAATTCCCACTTGCCGCGTCAGGGGGCCTAATGGGCCGCTGCTATTCAGCAGCAGATTAAATATTAATATCACCACGATACAGAGATTGCAGCGCATCTCCAGTTACAATAGAGATACACAGATCAAAGTGCCGCGGCAACAGTGGGTGCATGAAAGCATTTAAAGAGTGAAAACTGCAACTAAACACTACCAGGGAAGCTCTTTAAAACATTTTACTGTGGTGTGGCGAGAAGATGAAGAACTTTTTTTTTTTTTCCCTCTTTTCACAAGGACTGTGTTGCCAATACGTTTACAAAGCTGTTTTTTTGTATTACGGTGCACTCATTAGCCCGAGCACCAAGGAGCAACCATCCCCCGCTTCTACCTCCCATCTCTGCGCTACATTTGCCCTTTTTATGAGCCCTCCTTTTCCATTTTTTTTTTTCCTCCCTCCTCTTCTTTCCTTTCTCTTTTTTTCCCAACCTCAACACGGAAATTGAAACTGTATCTGGGCTTATCTGCAGCCTCCCCGTGCATCAACTGCCGAGATGTTTAGACAAATTTTATGCATTATGCAGCGCAAATATCAAAACAGTTCTTGGCAGTGCCAGCAGAAGCCTCATTAAAAATTCCTTAATTAAATCTTCTTGCAAAATGTAATCAGTCCAAGGAAGAGGTTTTGTGTGTGTGTGTGTGTGTGTGTGTGTGTGTGTGTGTGTGTGTGTGTGTGTGGAGGATGTGTGTCTGTCAGTGGCAGGCTTTGATTTGTGCCCTTCATGTTATGGTTTGGAGAAGTAATCATTAATGCCAAAGCCACTTTGGCTTTTCAAATGCTGTTTTTTCTTTCTTTTTAAAACAGAATAAACAAACAAGTGATAATCACCTTTCTAGTGCGGGCTCAAAATTAATCCAGAATGGGGGCATTGTTCTGTGTCCATAGAAACCGAAAGATACAGTACCTCGTCTCCCTTGATGCTTTTGTCTGTGATGGTGTGAAAGACGGAGTTTTTGGATCACTCAGGCTCGCGCGTGTTCAACAGTAAACGGCAGAACTAAAGAAAAACCTGGCCTGAGCTCATATTTCCTCTGTGTCAGTCAAAGCTTAAAGTACCGAGCGGCACAGAGTTATGTTCCTCTCAATGTGTTAGTTGTTTTAGTGCTATACACACTGTGAGCATTTATTCAACCAGATACAGTGAGCGACCATCAAACCATTTCTCTTTCATTACCCCCATCCTTCTACTTCCTCTCAGCACATAAATTGGAGTCTTTTCTTAATTAATTTACTGTGCGTAGAACATTTTCATACCAGTCTAAGATCTCGTTACATCACTGAATAAAACACGCCATCAGTACATAAAAAAGACCCATCTCTGTTTTGAGTATTTCGTTTTTGTTTTTTTTACTGGTGCAGCACATTGAGGGATTTGCATACCTGGCAATATATTTCTGGTAGAGGTTGATGTCTTCGCCAGCGGGTTTATCTGGTGGCAGGCCATTTCTAATGCAACAGAAAACACAAAAGAGACAGGATTAATGGTGAGCTTGTGCTGTCTGTTGTTAATAAAAACAAACTGACACACTATTTGCTTACAAGCCGCTCCCAAACTTTGGACTATCAATATACATTTTCTTGTGTCATAACAGCGTTTTCATGTGCCGTATGAATCAGGGATTTAAGGTGCACACTTTGATGCATGGTCTCCCAACCAATGAAAGGCAAAATGCAGGAGCAAAGGGACATTAATCTTTTATGGGGGTATTTTGGTGAGTGCTCATATGCAAAACTGGATAATGGGGACGTGGAAGAAAAGCTCTGAAAAGGCCTTTTCTGATAATCTCTCTGGACCTTGGCTCTAATGCTGATGTCAGGTTGTCGCCAAACAGTCTGGACTCAGTTCAAATTAAGATGTAAGACAACTCTGGAGCCGCAAACACATATGGATCAAGCTACTTGACTCAGTGCCACTTTTAACTCAATCCAATTCAGTGCAAAAGAGAAAATCGCTAGGATTTTTGTGTGTGTGTGTGTGTGTGTGTGTGTGTGTGTGCTGGGGATTGTTGTCTGTTTTTTTGTTACCTGAGATGTAACTCCCTGATAGGAGCACAGTTAGTAGATGTCATAATACAGTTATTGGTTGTGCTTGCTCCCTCTCAGGGATGGCATTTAGCTCCATGTGAGCAGCTCCACACGGGGGATGACCTGAGGTTAATCTGGCCCAGAGGGGAGGATGTACTGCCAGACATTCTGCCTAGAACCCCCTCTCTTCCCTGTATACAAGCACCAGACTGGGTTAGTTAGCCAAGCTTGCAGCTCCACTGAGTCCCAACCTGACAAAGGCCAAAGCCAAAGGGAGAGGTGCCTGAGGGCTCTTGAACAGTGTCTTTGATAGGTCTTGACTAACTAGAGACAAGGTCAAAACCAATCAAACAGACTCTGGGATACTGGTAGTGCACACGACTGTGAGCTAGTTCCCCAAACCCCTCGTTTGCTTCCTTTAAAGTGCACTCGTAAGGCAGTGTTGAGTCGGCCCCTGTGACTCGCCGGGAGGTTAGTCATGGCTCCAAAGTAATTAAAGGGAGAGTTGTTACACCCTAGCCAAACGAAAGAAGTCAGTCACTTTGCGATGACTGTGCTAAATCAGTCTCCACGGAGTGCTACAGCGAGTAAACACTTCATGTGCCTTCGCAACTCATCATGTTGTGGATCTATTGGGCGCTATGCGCTATTTCACACTACATTTCTGTTGGCTGCTGTAAACGTAGCAATTACCTTTGCGTTAAGCTAACTGACTCACAGTAGCAGTTAAGTGTGTGTGAGCTCCCCATAAGCTCCAAGGGTTCCCACTGAGAGACTATCAGAGTGAAGAAGACAGAACCTCTGAGCTTGGAACCTGTTCAATCCACCATTAAACTTTAAATTGGAAATTTACTGACATTATTATTTATTAGCAAATTTCACATACGCAACATTTTAGTGCAATTAGGAGAAGAAGTGGGCCCCAAAAGTGTTTGTCGATGAGTACATGCGACGCTCGCCGTGATTTAAATAAATGCATTCCATGATCACTTATGGAGCATATGTTCTCCATCAAATCTCTGCTCAAACACACATGTAGTCATCTATCTATCTATCTATTCATCCAGAACGGCTTTTTGCAAAAACACTTATTTGACCAGTCCATCTGCAAATTCATTGCAGCATGGAACAAACTGATAAATGTTACAGATGTACTTGAACAGATGTTTAAGTACTAAAACTTCATGGCATTTCCATGTTTGTCACTACAACCACATGATACATTCAGTGACTCCAGTTAAAAATGTGCATGATATTTTTTACCCAGGATTCTAAGATCGGAAAATATATTTTTCATTTTGTTACCAGTCTGTGCTTTCACGTTTCATTTGAGCAGACTTACTTCACAGAGGACACGGTGCCTGTGGTGATGGAGTCAGTCTTGGAAAAGCTGGACTTCAGGTAGTCAGAGCTGTTGAAGCTCATGTGTCCTGTCTGGTCCATTGTGAGTCCTGGTGTGATGCTGGCCCCGGCTGCACCTACTGTGGGAACACCGGGAACTCCTGGGTTCCCCGGCGCTGTGGCGAGGACATTGGGCATCAGAGAGGCTTCAGGAGTTCCTGGCATCAGTTTCTGAATTGTTCTGACGTCATACTTCGAAGGGCGGCCCACTTTGCCAGTCTTGAAGGCGATGGCACCGCCCATGTCAGGGTTGCCTTCACCAGGCTTGAAGAGGTGCAGAAACTTCACGTTCTCCAGGTCATACTTAGAGGGTCGCTTGTAAGCATTACCGTTCTGCTGCTGCAGACTCTCGCCCATCTTGAGCTTCTGAATGAAGAAGTCATACTTGGAGGCTCGGGATGTCATGTTCTGCATGTGAGAGGGATTGGGTGGCTGAGAAGTGCCCAGCTGAGGTCCTCCTTGCTGTTTGTGGTCCAGGCTGGAGGGGTAGATCTGTGCCTCTGCCCCTGGGACGCACCCCGAGGTCTGGAGCATCATAGCACTCTTGTCTTGGGTCAGTTTTACGTTGAGGTCGTCTGGTTTGGGTGGGGAAGCATGCATGGGCCAAGGTAGGGTCTCTCCGGCTTTTAGCTTACGAATGTACTCTTCGTACTTAGAGAAACGGGCACGCCGTGAGGCCTCCTCACTGCTGAGGGATGAGGGGTCTGAGGTAGCGGCTTTGAGCTTCTCAAAGCTGATCTTCTTGGTCAGCTCATCCCTTACTTGCTGGTCATCATAACCAAACATTCCCAAAAACTCATTCATGGTGTTAGCTGCATAGTCTCGCAGGGCAGATGCTTCACCTGAGGAGAAAAAACAGAAGACTGCCTGTTTGTAAAATGTAATGCAACAACATTCCTACTTATCCTCTTTAAAGCTGAGAACAGTCACGTTTGTGCTGCATGGTGCTACTGTAATTACGTGTATTGATATGAATGAAGAACAGTACAACATATACAAATATTAGTATAGTTATTTTTCCATTTGAAGAGTGAAACGGCATCCAATTTAAAACCACTGCTTAAGACGTCAGTTGCCTAATTCCGGTTACTAAATCAACATAAGAAATGGTTCCCTCTCACGATGCTCACTCTACAACGGTTACACTGTTGCTATGGTTCGTAGCTGAAGTGGATAGTCTATGTTTGACAATTTATTGTTTTGTTTGGCATCACATATGGCGGGTTCAAATTGATTAATCTAGCAAAGTAGCTTTGTGTTGAAAGTGTGGAATATATTTAGTTGGCCCAATTAATGTAACAATGCTATCGCACCTCTACACTTTGGCAAACATACCGCAACACTGAGATAATGAAAGAACCAAGTCTCCGACATTATAAAGGGATCCATTTTGTGGAACAGTGAATGCTCATGATTGATGCGATGCCATTATCCTCGTAACTTCACAAGTGTAGTGAAATTTCACTACAGGAAAAGTGATTTTACACTGCAGGCTACCGCAACATATGCTGCACATCTATAAACACATTGCCTGAAGCAACACTCTTCCTGTTTCAGTTGCACTATAGCTCAGTTTTAGAGAATTTGCAGATGAATGTACTGGAGGAGACTAAACGCTAAACAAACCGAATTTCTCTTCCTGCTGCCATGTCTAACTGCTGATGAGGTTTTTCAATTTTGAGAAAATATTACAACAAAGACACTTTCGAAAAACTGTTTTACAGCCTCCTATAAATTAAGAAAAACTAACTATAACGCACTTGATTGGAAATTGTTTATATGATGTATAATTCTGATCGTTAGTAAAATTAAATCCATTTTATAAAAGCACACTATGAAACTTCGTGTGACATATTTTTTATATCATAATAAGTCATAAAAGTGAACAGAATTAATCTTTTCCTCTTTTTCCACATAAGAACTGAAACAGCACTTCCATTTTGAGAGTCCATTAAATTGGACAACTTCCCCAAGGACATGGCAAAATACAGTATAGTCAATGTATAGTTTAATTGCATTATATGGAGATTAATTCTGGCCCATTAACTTTCATCCAGGTTAGTGCAAGGGGTCAGGGAGTGGGAAAAGGGAAAATGATTTGCACTGAAAGCAGTGGAGGGACAAAGCTGTGCATAAAAAAGAAGATCATGGGATAAAAGGCAAAGAAAAAAGAGAAACAGGAAGGACCATGAAACAGCTTTTCTCCAAACACAGTTTGCTGATCCAACTCTGTACTAAAACTCACTCAGTTTTCATGTTAGACAGGAAACTAAAAAACAGACGTGATACAAATGAGGAACGATGGTAGATAATATTCATTCTAAACTTGTGGCCATCTTAGCTCGTCACTGGCACAGGGACAGAACCAAGGTTCAAACATTTAAAAAAATGCCTTGTGGCTTCTTTCGTGACCAAAGCACACACGAGCTACCACCAGGGTAATTAATACACAAATATTTCTGCTCTTGTCTCAGATTTCTCAGTTATTGCTAAATCAGTCGCCGTGTCCTGCTTTTCACATCTCCGGCCCAGCATGTAAAATAATCCCCAAATTTCCACTCACTGCAATGGGGTTGCTCCTCAACACAAGTGGATCAGTATGAAAGAGTATCTGCTGGATCGAAAGGGCATGAAAATTTGAAGGGAAATTGATATTTGAGAGGAAAAACCTGCGTGATTGACACAGGCGATTTGATCAAATCTAACCATCTTTTTTTACATGTACTGAAACCACAGCGTGACACATAATATGCACATGAACATGTATTTACTGCAGAGTTTCCCTCTGATAAGTGTTTATAAAATACCGTTACAAATGCATCTTCACTTCAAATCATTTAATTCGACATTCCTCTCCTTTGATTTGTTAATTTTAGTGCTTCTTGGATTTTACTGCGACTGTATTTATAGGAGCATCTCAGGTCACAGTATATCATATAGCGCTAACGTTAAGGCCGAGTGAGTCAGAATGACACCTTACTGACTGAGGAATTGTGACTAAAAAGGGAAAAGCAAAATGAAAGTACTTGTTAAATTTCCAAATTAAACAAGATAAATCACTCCCATCTCCAATATAAAAATGTCCCATTAAATTAAGTGAATGAAAAGGAATTCATTAAAAATGAAAATCTACAATTTCAGTTTCAGAATGATTTGCTATTTATTACAGAGGAACTAGTGTTGTTTCATGGGAGCACTGACATCCTTTTTTCATATTCTCTTTGGTTGGAGGATTAGAAAATGATTTGGTTCTCTTTATTCCTTCATGTGATGTGCTGTCAATGAAAGACAAAGGATTTTACTTTTCTAACAAAACCATGTCAATTCATTTTCTATCAGGGTGATATCATGTGACACCAAGCCAGGAAATATGGGTAATAAATAAGCAAATAAATATAATGTTTTCGTCTATTCTCATCGCTTTCTTTCCTGTTTCCTAACATGCCTGACATTTACTTCTGTGCTTTCTCTGCTGCCACTGCTGAAAAATCTACAAATAAGTGGTTCCTAATCTTAACACTTCAGGCAAGCAAAATCCAACACATGACACAGACCTGCCTTGTCTACATTTGAGGCAATTAGGCCACATTTTCCTCCACAGATATGATAACAGATGGGAATTATATCTCCTTTAGGCTGACCAAACATGGCCATCGGCATGGCACAGCGTCTCTACTCACAGGACTGAGAGGCAGAGGTGTCACTGATGATAAAGGTGCATGCAAGTCACTATATATGGACTAATCTAGAGTCTGAATACCCTCTAAGGGGCATCAGCTCTGAGCCGCACAAGCACAATGTAGAGTGTTTGGGTAAAAAAATGTTTCAGTCAGGGAATAGTGGGATTTTTTAATATTGTACAAATTGAGTTTTTACAAAGCAATGTCCTGAATTAGTTTAAATGTGTTATGTTCGAATGGGACAGCTGTATCCTAATAAATGGCATCCTGTGATTCAGATTTCAAACTTCTTGGTGTTTGGTTAGTTAATTAACAGGCAGTAAACAGAGAGTGCTTTGAAATAGCTTGAAATGAGCAATAACCTTTTCCAGTGAACCCAGAATTGCAAATGGAAGTCATGGCCAGGCCTGTTTGATCCATCGCTATGAGCATCTCTGTCATTGCTTTCATTGTTTTTTATTCATTGGCTTTTCCATTGACTGGCTTACGAGGGCTCTAATGCAACATCTAAATTATCTAGGAAAAGTATTCTGGGGTTTCGCACTGATAGGAAATCCGCACGATGCCTCAATGTGAGGAGTTAAATGTTTTGAAGGTCGCAGTTTCTCTCATTGATCTTGCAATGTTTGTTAATTACATTGTCACTGATGTTGTGAGAGATAATTAAGCCACTATGTTTATATGCATAATTATGTGCACTCCGCATCAGCCTTTGAAAGACAGTGGTGAGAGAGAGAGAGAGAGAGAGAGAGAGAGAGAGAGAGAGAGAGAGAGAGAAGAAAATGTTTTAATTGTGAGCAGAGTAGAAACATGGCAATATAGATGCCCTAGTTACAATCAACAAAGAGCAACTCTGGAAAAAAAAAACAAAAAAGCACAGACACACTAAAGACAAGATTTGCAACTTATGCAGCGTGCTCTCCCCGCAGTCTTCAAACTCTCCAGCTTTGTTGTGAGATGTGAAGTAAAGGAGGCAGTGGAGAGGAAGGTGCAGGCCTGATACAGTAATATATATTTACAGACAGGCTTTTTTTTTTTCACGGCCATGAAATAGACACAAAATGACTAATTAAAACCACAATCCTTTTTTTTTTTTAAATGAAACCTGCTTCTTTTTTCTCAGAAGCCCCTGCCCTCAATTCTATGTGGCCAGAGCTGCTGCTGCTGTAAAACAAGAAGAAATGAAGACAAAAGGAACATGTGTGCATGTCTCTGAGGTAGATACCTAAACCTAGATGAAAGCGCAAAAAAAACTGATGTGAGCAAGCATGAAACAGAACTTGTTTTTGTACCACAACAACCGGTCTCGCCTGCAATTTGCTGTTTTTTTTCCCCTCCCTGCTCGCCTGTGAAAAAAAAGGGTTTATCTATTCATATAACCCAGCTATGTTTTTTTTCTCCTTTTTTACAGCTCTGTTTTAACTTCTGCTACACAAAGGCCAATCTCTCATATAGTGTGTATGTGTCTAGTTTCAAGGGTCACAAAGTCTATAACTATAAAAGGCGCTTTCTTAAAAGATTGTTTTTGCTGTTTGTGCATATTCTCGCTACTTCAGATGATTGTTGGAAGTATCTTCCAGCTTTATCTATTTGATAATCAGTGAATTATGCCAAGAGAACATCACGTCTCCAGTTAATATGAGTCATTTACGAGAGCAGATTATGAACTTTATTACATATAAGTTCGTGTCTGCTCACAAATACATGGAGCCGTTGATTGTGAGGAAACTAGCATACTTAAGCTTGGTTTGGGTATATACTGAAATACGACTTCCTATTTTCTGCGTGTGTGACACTCATGTGAAGAAGAAAAAACAGCTCAAAGGCAGACACTAACTCTGTGAAACAGAGGACCTTGTAGCAGTGGTTAAGTTAAGTGAGCTTAGGGAAAAATCAAAGACTCAATATGTAATCCTGGGTGTAATGTGAAGCTTAGCCTGGCCCTGCCATGTGCTGTTGGCCCACAGCTGCTGGGAGAATACATAAATGTCCTTATGTTGGAAGCCTGCTCCATTTATACATGTCTTTGTACAGTTAACCACACACTGACAAGTTACTGATTTCTTTTCTCTATCTTTAGGGTAATAATATCTCTAGCTATTCATTCAATTTAACTCTAGAGTGTGTCTTTTCAATACACTTAAGCTTTAGTGAGGGTGATAATGTCACCCACACTTAATCAAAGGCATTGCCTCTTAACACTACGGGCTGGGCTGCTTTAAAGGGCAAAGGTTGTGTTGGTTTAAGATGTTTACTGTTGTACCTGGGGAGGAGAAAGGTGCCTGGCGACTCTGGGCCTCACTTGGTGGTATGAAGGTCTCCTCTTTTGAAGGCCTCTCTTCGGCCTCTTTGTCGTCATGGTAACTGCCGTCCTGAGACCCCGCCCCAGCCTCAGCCTCCTCTGCATTGTCTTCGTCATCGCTGCAGCCTTTGGGCTGTACCATGTACACGCCCTCAGGAGGGCCATCTTCGTCATTGCTGACTTTGAGTTCATGCTCGTGTTCATCATCGGGAGCTGGTGGCTCTTCGCCATACTCGCCGTTGACCCACTTCTCGATGGCCTCGCGTCTCTTCTGGTCCTCCTCTAGACTCTGGCTTAGATTCAGGCTCTCGGGGAAGTTGGTCTCATTGTCGTCGTAGTTGGAGCTGCCACGCTCACTGTTTTCTGCTACACTCTGGTCTCCCTCTGCATTCTGGGAGCTGCTGTCGAACACCACCTGGCGGCTCAGCTTGGCACAGATAGCATTAAGTTTTAGGCCACCTTTCCTTTTGGCGGCCATCTTGGGTTTTCCTGAGGTCGTTTCAGTGCATAAACTCCTTTCAGCTGTTGGAAACAGGAGAAACAAAAAAATATACACAAGAATATTAGTCAAATACAATCACGAGTGGCGCCTCCACTACAGTTTGCGGCTTTAACTCCAATATAATGTGATTAAAACGGGGCCAGAAATGAAACTAATTCGAAGCTACTTTTCCATGTCAGTATCTTGTATTGATTTAAAACATCAGAGTGGAAAAAAAAAGTGACACAGAACAACAGTGACTGCAGCTATTAATAGCATCAAAAAGCACTTAACAATAACAGCACAAAACTAAAAGGACACGCCATGATACTCTGCATATCTTTCTACGTCACGCCTCTTCGGTCAGTGCAGAGTTTTACACGGAGGTGGAAAAAAAAAATAGATGAAAAACACAGGCAGCTGAAACCACAGGCAGATAGGTATCAGACCCCCTACGGTACTACGAGCAGCAAATACACAGCTACATAATCCTTCACATGACAGCGCTATAGAGACACTGTGAAATGTTATCTTCACTTTCACCTCAAGAGGCTATGGTCTTGCCACTGAGTGGGGGGCTGCTCAGCATTAAAGCTGTCAGAATGTGGAGAGAAAGTGTTGAGCAATTTTGGCCGTTTTTTGGACCGTCTTATTATTTTAGACTCAATAACTGTTTCCGCAGGTTGCATCGTGTGTATGAGCCCTTTAGCCAAGAGAGCAACGCAGGTACTTCATACAAATAGTGGCCGTCTTTCCTGTGTTTTACATATTTTTATACCGAACAAGACATACAACACAGGCTCGTCATTTTTTCCCACTGGGCCTCTCTGAACAATAGAGCATGATAGAGTGTGCTTCAGGGCAGGAATGGGTGGCATTATTTCAAACCCAAGTGGGGCTATCTTTATAACATGTCCTCTGATGAGACAGGAACAGCTGCCTGTGGCATTCCATATCCAGAGCTGCCTTTTTAGGGCAGAAACTGCACTCTGTTACCTTTCACTTGATTTCCTGAGCCACCAAAGTTCATGTTCCAACAGCATTTTCCAGACTCAAAATCAAGGCCATATCTTTATCAGGTTGTGGTGGGAGGTGACTGTGAGTAGCACAGTATTTACGATATCAAAAAAGTTGTTAACTTTTTTTTCTTTTCCTTTTTCTAGCTTTATCAGCTAAGGATCTGTGCAAACTGTTAAAGGCACCAAAGATATTTATTCTTGTGTGAAGTTGTACTGAATCTGCACTGTGAGTAAGATAATGTACTATAGTGAGCTAAGGACACACCGTTTCAGCAGAGAAAAATGTGTGATATCGAAGGGAACAAAGTTCTATCTTAAAGATTCAATTCACTTTCTACAACAATGAGAACGAGCCTCTTCATTTTCCCTCAGCCATAAAGCCAAGCACAATCATGTGTGAGCCATTGCCAGCATTATGTAAATCATACTGGTGCAACATAAAATCCTGTTTTCATTAGTGCCTCCTGCTGGCGTTTATTTTTTCTCGATGATATTATTCCTCTTCTGCCGTTTTTTTCGCAGCATAACTCCTCCCACAGTTTTGACACGTTATATCAAAACGTGCAGCTTGATTGGGAATTTTCTAAGACTTTCGAGTAACCATGGTGACAAAAATCGCGAAAACCAAGCCCACTTTGGAGCATCACAGAGTCGTCATATTTTAAGTTTTTATACAATCACAGTTTAAGTTTTGCACTTTTTTGGAGGTATTCTGATTTTACAATGAGTGTGTATTGTGTCCATAGGCATGGTGCTGGAGACACTGCTGAGATCCAGAAAAATAATCACAAACATCCACAATTTCCAACCTACACAGACAATTTTTACATCATTTTTACAACGTTGCTATGGTTGTCATCTAACACTGTGTGTTGTTTTCATTTTCATATGACTTGCAGATTTTCTAAAAATCACCTAAAAACGCAGAGAGTTCTGGTCAAAACTCTCCCATGTTAAAAGTCTACTTTGGAATTTTGGAAAAATCCAGACGAGGGTGATTTTAAAACTGTGATTTCTCAATCAATTTGCACCCATTTAAATTTAAATGTGGGAGCTGCTGAAAGCCTCCTGACGGTCTATCATCTACCGTTCTTGAAATATGACAACTTTAAAACATGCTGTTTTCTCTGTTTCTCAGAGGTTTGGGAGAAGCACAATGAACTAGGACATTATAATCAAATTTTGGACGACATACTTAAGTATGACATTTTTGTCACATTTTGAACATACTATACTATGTCATTTTGGTCACATTTTGGACGACATACTATACTATGATTTTTTTGTCAAATTTTGGACAACATACTATACTATGATTTTTTTGTCAAATTTTGGACAACATACTATACTATGACCTTTTTTGTCAAAATTTGGACAACATACTTTGTCAAAATTTGGACAACATACTACTTTTTTTGTCA